>NC_091497.1:7238576-7397794 GCF_947461875.1 Haliaeetus albicilla | reverse complement strand
TGGTCCAAGGGCTACTGCATGAACAATCTCCCGTTTAATTTGTTCAAAGGCTTGTTGTTGCTCAGGGCCCCATTTAAAATCATTCTTCTTCCAGGTCACTTGATAGAGAGGGCTTACAATCAGACTGTAATTTAGAACATGCATTCTCCAAAAGCCCATGACACCTAAGAAGGCCTGTGTTTCCTTTTTATTAGTTGGTGGATACATAGCTGCTGTTTTGTTAATCACGTCCATTGGGATCTGACGATGTCCATCTTGCCATTTTACTCCTAAAAACTGGATCTCCTGTGCAGGTCCCTTGACCTCACTTTCTTTTATGGCAAAACCGGCTTTCAGAAGGATTTGGATTATTTTCTTCCCTTTCTCAAAGACTTCTTCTGCCGTGTTGCCCCATACGATGATGTCATCAATGTATTGCAGGTGTTCCGGAGTTTCACCTTTTTCCAGTGCAGTCTGAATTAGTCCATGGCAAATGGTGGGGCTGTGTTTCCACTCCTGGGGCAATCGATTCCAAGTGTACCGGACACCCCTCCAAGTAAAGGCGAATTGTGGACGACACTCTGCTGCCAGAGGGATTGAGAAAAACGCATTAGCAATGTCAATTGTGGCATACCACTTGGCTGCCTTTGACTCTAGTTCGTGTTGAAGTTCTAGCACATCTGGAACGGCACCACTCAGCGGTGGCATAACTTCATTCAGGCCGCGATAGTCAACTGTTAGTCTCCACTCCCCATTAGACTTTCGCACTGGCCATATGGGACTATTAAAGGGTGAGCGAGTTTTGCTGATCGCTCCTTGGCTCTCCAGTCGACGAATCAACTTGTGGATGGGAATCAGAGAGTCTCGGTTGGTGCGATATTGCTGCCGGTGCACCGTCGTGGTAGCAATTGGCACTTGTTGTTCTTCAACCTTGAGCAACCCCACAGCCGAAGGGTCTTGAGAGAGACCAGGCAGGGTAGACAGCTGTTCAGTGCCCTCCGTCTCCAAGGCAGCTATACTGAAAGCCCATCGATACCCCTTCGGGTCCTTAAAATACCCCCTCCTGAGATAGTCAATGCCAAGGATACATGGAGCCTCTGGACCAGTCACAATGGGGTGTTTCTGCCATTCATTTCCAGTTAGGCTTACTTCAGCTTCCAATACAGTTAGCTCTTGGGATCCCCCTGTCACACCAGAAATACAGATGGGTTCTGCCCCTTTTTAACTTGATGGTATTCAAGTACACTGTGCACTGGTGTCTACTAGAGCACTGTACTCCTGTGGGTCTGACGTGCCAGGCCATCAAATCCACACAGTCCAATAGACCTGGTTATCCCTTTCCTCCACCTGGCTGGAGGCAGGGCCCCTCTAATTCTGGTCAGAGTATCCAGTATTCACTTCTCGTAAAATTGGCTCAGAATTCCCTTCAAGAGGATCAGAAATAAGATCAGCCCTTCTACTCTGTTTGGAAACTGGAGCAGCATTTTTCCTGGTAGGATCCCCTTTTATGGTGGTTTTTCCTCGCAGCTCACATACCCGTGCATTTAGGACCGAGGTAGGTTTTCCATCCTATTTCCTCATGTCCTCTCCATGATCACATAGGTAAAACCACAGGGTACCCTGTGGTGTGTACCTTCTATATTCTTTCTCTTGGGCAGAGGACTGCTCACTCCTAATAGCTGAGACATTGGTCCTTACAGGTGGGGAATAGGACATACCGTCTTTGAATTGCTGGAAATCCTCGGACAGCTTCTCCACAGCTGAAATGCAGGCTTGTAGGGAGGAGGAGAGATTTTCTTCGTATTGACGGAGTTGGCGAGCCACTTCATCCACTGTTGGTGCCTCTTCGTCTTTTCAGGTCATTATTGCCAGTGTGTTGGCATAGGACGATGGTGTGCTCCATACAAACTTCCGCCACATGGGTCGTGTGCATTGGACTTCGTCTGGATCTTTGGGTAATTGTGGGTTGTCCGGGTCATGATGAATTGTCTCTAGCACAGCTAATTCCCTCAGATATTGGATACCTCTTTCCATGGTGGTCCACTTGCTTGATTGACATATAACATCTTCCTGAAAGGGGTACCTTTCCTTCACACTTGACAGGAGTCGCCTCCAGAGGCTGATGGCTTGTGTCCCTTTTCCAATTGCCTTGTCAGTGCCACCTTCCCTGGCAAGCGATCCCAGCTGCTTGGCTTCCCTACCTTCTAATTCCAAGCTATTAGCCCCATTGTCCCAGCATCGGAGGAGCCAGGTGATAATATGCTCACCTATACAGCGGCCAAAATCTTTTCGCAAATCCCGCAGCTCACTCAAGGATAGGGACCGGGTTATTACCTCTGGTTCTGCCTCTTCCTCTGTTTCCCGTGATGGCCCTGGTTCATCTTCATCCTTCGCTAAGCGAACTGATTTTTTTGTATATTTCTTTTTATGTACGGGGGCAACTGATGCTGGTGTAGGTTGGTCCGCTGGTTCAGTTGCAGTATTGCTCGCCAGGTTTTGGATAACCGCAGCGTCTGTCGCCGAGGTTTGGGTAGCAGCAGTGCTCGTCGCTGGGGCTGGAGGGACCGTGGTGCCCGCTGCCGAGGTTTGGGTAGCTGCCGTGTTCGTTGCCGGTGCTGGAGGGGCTGCAGTGCCTGTTGCTGAGGTTTGGGTAGCCCGAGTTCTCGTTGCCGGGGCTGGAGCGGTCACGGTGCCTGTCGCCAATGTCTGGGTGCCTGCAATGCTCCTTGCCGGGCCTGGAGGGGCCGCAGCGCCCGTTGCCGAGGTTTGGGTGGCCGCGGTGCTCATTGTTTTGTTGTTAGGTCCAGAGACCTTCTCTTCCCCTTGAGGGTACTGAGTGGTGTTGAACAGGGCTCAATAGGCATGGGCCAGGCCCCAGCAGGTTGCAGTGATTTTTATCTCTCTGGAGCTGCCGGGGTGACAGCATACCTTTTCCAAATATTTTACTAGTTCTTATGGATTCTGCACTTGTTCAGGGGTGAATTTCCAAAACATTGGAGGTGCCCACTTTTCTAGGTACTTGCCCATACTACCCCACACACCCTGCCACTCATAATTATCCAGCTTGGGGCAGATCTCTGGGTGATCTTCTTAAATAGTTGTTTAACCTTAAACAAGAGCTGAACCACATTCAGAAGCATGCTAATTCGTAGCAATAGGGCTAGGACCATGCTGGTCCCAACATCCCAAGAGTATTCAAATATTTCAAAATTCTCAAACACCATTGTAACTGGACTGAAGGAGAGGGGAAGAAAGGTACCCCACCCATAGACTGGTTTTCCAAGGAGGAAAGGTAAATGGTATAATTATTAATAGTTTCCCACAGATGGCTCCCGCCGTATAAAGGTGACAATGTGGGATTAATCCCACAGCCGATGACTTTATCATACCATAAACCAGTGTTATACAATACATCAGAGCGAAAACCTTAATCCACCTCCCACAGATGATAAGCAGCAGAAGAGGGACTGCATACAGCAAGCGAAGTGATACATAACAGAACTTCAAAAACCAGAGCAACAACTCTAAGAACACATAAATCAACATAATGACCAGTGACTATTACACCAATATAATGAATACTTATAACAAATTAGTTTTAACAAGCTCTGGTCAGGTTTGTCATTATCTCAACCCTTCGTGCCCCACATTGGGCGCCAAAATGGACTGTCATGGTTTAACCCTAGCCAGCAACTAAGCACCATGCAGCCGCTCACTCACTCCCCCCCGCCCCCCCACCCAGTGGGATGGGGGAGAAAATCGGGAAAAGAAGTAAAACTCCTGGGTTGAGATAAGAACGGTTTAGTAGAACAGAAAAGAAGAAACTAATAATGATAATGATAACACTAATAAAATGACAACAGTATTAATAAAAGGATTGGAATGTACAAATGATGCACAGGGCAATTGCTCACCACCCGCTGACCAACACCCAGCCAGTCCCTGAGTGGCGAATCCCTGCCCCCCCACTTCCCAGTTCCTATACTGGATGGGATGTCCCATGGTATGGAATACACCGTTGGCCAGTTTGGGTCAGGTACCCTGGCTGTGTCCTGTGCCAACTTCTTGTGCCCCTCCAGCTTTCTTGCTGGCTGGGCATGAGAAGCTGAAAAATCCTTGACTTTAGTCTAAACACTACTGAGCACCAACTGAAAACATCAGTGTTATCAACATTCTTTGCATACTGAACTCAAAACATAGCACCGTACCAGCTACTAGGAAGACAGTTAACTCTATCCCAGCTGAAACCAGGACAATTACCAGCAATAATGAAATCTTGCATCATTTTGGGAAAGAAGTTCTGTTACATGCCTTTCCCACAGGTTGTTTGATAAACCTGTTTGTTCTTCTGGTTTTCTTGTCTGTAATCCTGGTGGTTTCTAGCACAGAGAAAGATTTTGTAAAAAAAAAAAAAAAAAAACAACAAAAAAAAGAAATTGGAGTTTTGTATATGTTTCCCATGCCTAAAGAAAAAGGAGAGGGGCATGAAAGATCCATTTCAACAATACCCACTAGCCTGAGAATAGGCTAATAGGACTTGGAGGTGGGGAAAGCCTTACATCCCGAAATGGAGTGTTACTGTTCTTAAGCAGTCTTGGGGAGACTGCTGAAAAGTTTAGTACTGATATTTATTTGTTTTAAATTTAGATACAGTTTGACTCGCTGGACCTTTTTCCCATCCTGACCTAAAGAAGAAGGTATAGGCTGTTCTGATACCATTAAAAAAAAAAAAAAAAAAAAGATGGGGGAGAGGGAAAAAGAAATACTGTCCTGATGTTTCCCTGGTTAGCTCATTTAATTAAAATGCAGTTCCCAGGTGTTAGTACTGTGTACATATTTGTGTCAGCAGTTCAGAATTTTTTTTTTTCTAGGTCTGAACTTGGCCTGGATTAGACACTCAAATTTTTGTGCATGTCTGGAATTACGTATGAGGAAAAGTGAAAAGTATTTAACAAATCAAGCAGATGCATCAATTTCCCTTCCTTCTGTTCTTCACTATTCCTCCTCCCTGCCACCCCCAGAAAAGTGATTTGTCTTTGTGATGCTTTTTAGTTTCCAAAATTAATAACATTTATTTTCATTTTTACTCTTCTGTAGCTGACTGGAAATACAGGCATGCTGGCTTGATGGCACTCTCAGCCATTGGAGAAGGTTGCCACCAACAGATGGAGGGAATTTTAAATGAGATAGTTAATTTTGTTTTACTATTCCTTCAGGATCCTGTGAGTATAATTCTATTAATTATTTCAAAATGTTTTCATTTGTGCCATCACAACTACTTGTTAACTCTCTGAGGGAAATACTTTTTCAGCATCCAAGAGTAAGATACGCCGCTTGTAATGCTATCGGACAAATGGCAACTGACTTCGCACCTGGTTTTCAAAAGAAATTTCATGAGAAGGCAAGTAGTAGAATAGTACCAAAATAAACAAACAAAAAGTGGTAAAACGATATCCCCTTCAGAAACTTGTTCTTCTGAAAATAAACATATCTTTTTCAGGTGATAGCAGCTCTTCTGCAAACCATGGAGGATCAAGGCAACCAGCGTGTTCAAGCCCATGCAGCTGCAGCACTCATAAACTTCACTGAAGATTGTCCCAAGTCACTGCTTATTCCATATTTGGATAATCTAGTGAAGCATCTTCATTCCACTATGGTGATAAAGTTACAAGAGGTATAATATACCAAACAAATTGTTTCATGGAGGGTAACCTTGTCATATACGAAGAATAAGTATAGCTGAACTAAGACCTCTGAAAGAAGCCAGTATACATATCTGCTGATGTTGGTCTAAACTGACAAGAATTAGGATACATACAAGAGCAGATTTTTACATTTGACATGCTTTTAACTAAGATATGTGCTTTAGAAATGTAACACTTTATTCTTCCTCTTTCCAAGTTGATACAGAAAGGCACTAAGCTAGTTTTGGAGCAAGTTGTGACTTCAATTGCATCAGTTGCAGATACAGCAGAGGAGAAGTTTGTTCCCTACTATGATTTATTTATGCCCTCTTTAAAACACATTGTTGAGAATGCTGTTCAGAAGGAGCTAAGACTTCTACGAGGAAAGACTATTGAATGCATCAGCCTAATTGGTCTTGCTGTTGGTAAAGAAAAGGTAAGCTTAGATCTTCTCTAATGGTCTAAATACTTTAAAATGCCTTTGTGTTTTGCCATGTTAACATTGAATTAATATATTCACACTTGTTAAACATATAGTCATGTTGTTGCTGATTTCTATGCTTGTCTTCCTGTTTTCATTTCTGAGGTGACTGTCTTGCAGTTCAGATTCACAAATTCACAATAGAATTTTACAAAGATAGTATCACTTAAGTTATTCTTGTCACACTGAACAATTTTGAAAGCACGCTTTTTTTCTTCGTTTAGTTTTTTTCACCTTAAGAGAAATACTGGAACATCTCATTTAGGCAGTGTCATAATGACAAGTAAAATGTATGTAGTTCAAAGGAAACTTAGAATACTTTTTGTATGTGAATGCCTGAAAAAGTTTAAATGTGCTTGTAATAAAACTTGAAGTTCTTATTTGTCATGAGGCTTGATGTACTTGGCAGGTTGGTGTTTTTTGATAAGGTGTTGGTGTTTTTTGTTTTTTGTAGGTTAAAACATGTCTCTGTAAAAGTACCAAGAAACAGCTCTGAAGGACTATATAAGAGCCTAAGTGATGTTCTGATAACATGTTCACATTATGGTTTACAGATTTTCATTTTATTGAGTGAAGAAAACAGAAAATCGCATTTCAAAGTTAAATAATGTTATGTACGCTGTATGAAAATACTAATAGCCCCCTGCAAAATTACCAGCCCTTTCCTTTGACTTAAAAGGACTGCCAGTAAACTTACATGCAACTAAATATTAAACAGATTTTAAACATAACTAATGTTTAAAAAATTATTCTTGAAGGACTACTGGAAACATGGGGAGTAAAAAGAGGTTAGGTGTAACATCATTGGGGCATCTGATGTGACCTAAAATGTTATTAGCTCATGAGTAAGTAGCTCATGCTGTCAGCTTTTATCCCAATTCCATAAAGGAGTCAAAATAGTAAGGAGGATATCTGGGAAAGTTAGAATTGTCAGATGTTTTTTGTATTAGTATTTATTTATGTAGTGTTTTATTTAAATAGTTCTCTGCTTTCAAGTATATGAACAGAGGTACAGTGAAGCTTAAGGCAAGAATGATTTGGTGATGCTTCCAGAAAAAGAACTTGTGTTTTCACTTTTATCTGCATTTCAGTCTATTTCCAGCATTAGCTTTAGTCTTGATAGTGTGTTGGACTTAACACCAAACAATTCAAGTGAGCATTTAAATCTCTGAAAAGTACCCTTTAATTTGCCTTTAAAAACATATAGTTTTCCTATATCTAGTTTATGCAGGATGCATCAGATGTAATGCAGCTGTTATTGAAGACACAAACAGACTTCAGTGATCTAGAAGATGATGATCCCCAGGTATGGTAAAATTGTGTCTTTATAGAGCGTAGCTTGTTGATTAGTATTAAAAACATTCTTTGTACATGTGACGTTTCTGGCTTCCCCCCCCCCCATGTAATTACACCTGCAGATTAATTGTTCAGCATGTCTTACAAAAATTGAGATTATTGCCCTAAGATGGCCTTAGAATCTTTCACAGAAGTGTGTTTAGGAAATGAGACTTCCAGGACCTGTATTTGCTGAAGAAATTTCAGCGTGTAGGTAATTGTTCTTTGTCTACTGGTACCTACGTTTTTTGGCATTGTACGACCTATTCCCTTGCTGTCACCTTCTTAATAAATGGTTCAACGAGACTTGTTAGACAGCTGTTCTAATGAGTGGAGAGCTATTTTGACTTGCACATCTGAAAACAAATACTCCTCTGAAAACACAGTACCGCACTCTTTTTTTTTTTTTTTTCTCTGTTTGCTATTTTCAGGAATATGGCTCAGTAGTATCATTTAAATTCAGAAAGTTATTCACTTCAGAAAAAAAATTACTTTTCAAGACAGTAGTGATTGCATTACAAGTACATCTTATACTGTCACATTTTTATATGTATAGCAACTTTGATCAGAGGTACTGTCAATGCGTTGTTATAAATAAAGACTTGGGACAGGTTTTTTGAAGGTTCATTTTTATATGGATTGCATATTGGATGAGTTGTTCTCTTTGAAGTAAGTTTTATGCACTGCTGACAAATTCTTTAAAAAAAGTCCTATTGTATAATGTTCTTCCTCTATGTTTTCCTTTTAAGTACGCATTAAAATAAAATGTGAGAGATGAAAATTCTAACTCTCTTCTCTTTTATAGATTTCTTACATGATCTCAGCATGGGCCAGAATGTGTAAAATTCTTGGAAAGGAATTTCAGCAGTACCTTCCTGTTGTCATGGGACCTTTAATGAAGACTGCATCCATTAAACCTGAAGTAGCTCTTTTAGACAGTAGGTTTAAGATAAAGTTTTGCTTGAAAAAATACTGAAATAAATTATTTTGTAGCACTTTTAGATTATTTTTTTTTTTCTCCCTCCTCTGTATAACAGCACAAGATATGGAGAATATGAGTGATGATGATGGTTGGGAGTTTGTAAACCTAGGAGATCAGCAAAGTTTTGGAATTAAAACTGCAGGCCTTGAAGAAAAAGCAACTGCATGCCAGATGCTGGTGAGTAACAGGACAGTTTTGGTGATCTATGCATTGCTGGACAACCGAGTCTGAAGCCAAAATCTGTAATGAAAATATTCTTCATAGTATCAAATGAACTAGTTGTGGTTTTTTTCGCGTGGTAGTGTTAAGTTTGGATTTCAGACACTTCATTGCATGTGACTTATTTGATTTAAAATAGTTTCTTTAGTTTAGAGCTTCAATTTTTAAGATGAACAGGTAGTTTTCCTTTGTTAGCAAAACTTCTGAGGAATTGGAGATGTTAAAGAGTAGTTCCATTTTGCAAATATTGATGTTTCTGAACTTGGTTTGAAAAATACATGCATATACTAAGAGTGAGAACTCATGCTGCTATCAGGGTTTCTTAAAATGCCACAGTGGAGGGGGTAGGTAAATCAATTATTGCATGTTTTTTAAAATAAATTAAAAAAAAAAACTTTAACAATCTTTCTCACCATTACATGGTTGAAAAATATTAGTAACAGTATTTTCCCTTAAAGGTGGCATTTCCATGCTTTGTGTTTCAGGTTTGCTATGCAAAAGAGCTAAAAGAAGGATTCGTAGAGTACACAGAGCAAGTTGTAAAGCTGATGGTTCCCTTGTTGAAGTTCTATTTCCATGATGATATCCTATTAATGAATTCTACTGTGAAAATGGAAACTTAGTTTGGAAGCGTCAAAGTCATGCTTACTATTTTCCTAAATGAATTGAAAGTGTTAGTGTTAAAATATTCTGTTGCTTTGTAACAGAATTTTTTTCTGAGAATGTTGTTTTACACACTATTTTAGGCAGTGTATCCTGTTTTTTCCCCTAGTTTCTTTTTAAATAAGCGTGTCTATAATGCTAAAAGCAAACAGTAGAGAAAGTGATGTTTGTGCCAACAAAGAAGAACTTGAATAACTTTTCTGTCATGGCCTGAAACAGGCTTGAATCAACTTTGAAATAGCAAACAGTTTAATTTTCCTATGATCTTAATCTGTCTCTAGTTAAGAAATCAAATGCACTGGACTGTAATAAAAAAGATCAATTTCAGGTAGAAAACTAATAAGTTCATTATGGTCGTGGGTTTCTGTTGGCCTTGATTGTTTTATTTCCTTAATAATGAAACGTGTCCGAGTGGCAGCAGCAGAGTCGATGCCCCTCCTTCTTGAATGTGCTAGAGTTCGTGGGCCAGAGTACCTCACGCAGATGTGGCACTTCATGTGTGATGCACTCATCAAAGCTATTGGGACAGAACCAGATTCAGATGTTCTCTCAGAAATAATGCTTTCTTTTGCAAAGGTAACTTTCTTCCTCACTAATCTCGTGGTGTTACTGTTTGTAGCTTTTTACGGTAGGAAAGGACATGTGTCTGATGTTCATTTAAACTGCTGGAAGAAATGCAAGGCTTCTGCTACATGAATTTTGGTTTGACTATAAATGTTGTTATAGCAGATTGAAAAACTTAGTTGTACTTTTTTGGAAGAACCAAAATACCAAAGTATTAACTTAAAATAATTACCAGGTTTGTTCATCTTAACCACAAACCACTGAAGTTATGTGCATGAAATGTACAGTGGTACTATGCCTTACTTGTATAATTTGAGCATTGATTACCATGTGAATGTTCTATTAGTATTATTTCTGCTAGTGATCACTTAACGCAGAGCATGTATTAATATTCTCTGTGTGCTTAGATTTCATTGAGACTGCTCATGTAACTTGGAAGCTGAAAAACTGATCATTTTATTTCACTAGTGCATTGAGGTAATGGGAGATGGATGCCTTAACAATGAACACTTTGAAGAACTTGGAGGAATATTGAAAGGAAAACTAGAAGAGCACTTTAAAAATCAAGAATTAAGACAGGGTAAGCTAACACAAATTCCTGTTAACATGTGATAATGGCTGTTCTTGAAAGCAGAATTCCTAATAATTTCTGAACACACACAAAAAAAGCTTAGTTCAGTTTTCTTCAATTTGCATATTTATGTAAGGTAATTGGGCTTTTAAACAACAGAATCCATTAGTTATAATTGTAAGCTCTGGGAAGATGAAGATGGCATCATTTGCAGAAATACTGTAGTTTAATCAAAAGTTGATGGACAGATTTACTTAAAGACAGTGCACGTCTATGGTGGTGTAATTTCTGTGGGTTTTTTCATCAGAATTCTTTGCAGTTTTCTTAAAGCAATGGTAGTTTCTTATTTCTGTGCACTTTTCTTGTCCTTGTGGACAAGCTGGTGTGTTTATTTCTATTTCATGTGCTTTTTTACACGTTCTTAAACTGAGCTGTCTCATTACACTTCTTGTTTTTCTGTCAATGCTCTTTGAAGCTTCTTAAAGACAGAAAATTCCTGTTGCATCTTCAGCTACTGTTTCCTATTTTCTAAATTTGTTTCTTCATCATTTTTTTCCTTTCACAGGCTTCTTAAGCACTTGTAGAAATGTAATGGTTTAATACTTTTTTTTTAATTTAGTGAAAAGACAAGATGAAGACTATGATGAACAAGTTGAAGAGTCATTACAAGATGAAGTAAGTTGGTTTGGGGAGCTTTTCCACTCATAAAGCACCAGGTTGGAAATACATTACACGGATATGCTATGCTACTCAGTTAAAGCATAGTGCATCCTCAGAATTATTTCTTCCTGGAATAATGTTCTGTTACCATATTCCTTCAAAACTTCTAGTAAGAAATGGGTCACACTACATGTGTGAATTAGCAAATATGAAAGGTTTCGTTGTCCAGTATACTGAAGGAAGAAGTTCAGGATAAAGCTCTTCATTTTCTCCATCCTCTCAAACAGTTCTTGGATGACTTTAAATAGTGTGCTGTCAAATGCTGTATCAGTGATAATCTATGGCCTAGACCTGCTGACTTGCTTTTTCTTTGTGCCTTATGACCTAGGTAGCACTTAACCTTGAGCCTACCTCTGACACTATTTTAGGTCTATTCTTTTTGAGACAGACTCCTGACCTGACATGCCAGAGGTCTGGGTATCAAAGGAAGACAGCAGGATGAATAGCTGGCATAATGTGCTTGCTTATGAGACAATACCGAAGTGACTACTTATCTGCTAAGATACCAAAGTGACTTTTTAGTTTGAAGTGGAGGTGACTGTGGAAGAGATACGGTAGTCCTATTAAATCATTATTGGTATGCAGAGAGTAATAAAGAAGAAGTAGTCACTGCTGCTTATAATATGAGACATGAAGGATACTCAGTGAATTTAAGAACTAAGAAATATTTTTGCCACACAGTGCAGATATGAAGCTTGTGAAGTTGAATTGTGAAGCTTGTTTATACAAGTTTAACCTGTATGCAGACTCCAGAATGTATCTTAGCAGATCATGCACCCATATTTAAATACTTTCTTAAATAACAATGCAGTTCTTGAGCCCTTTTCCTTTGGCAACATTAGGCCAGCGTTCAAAAAGATAGATTTCTGATACCTACATACTGCTTGGGATCGGAAAATAGCAAACCTCAGGTTCTGAGCCAAGAGCCTGTCCTGATTTTTTTCTCCCTTTCTCATTTGCAATGTATACTGTTAGTTCTTGTAGACAGTGAGTTAGGTGGTTTGTTATCTTTTTTCTTATGTGTCACTCTCTACTGATAATGAGAGAAAACGCTAGCAAGCAGCAGTTTCAGAAAAGCTGAATCCATACTCTGCAACGGAGTTGCAAGGCATCTTTAAAAATGCTTTACTTTATATTTGACCTTGCTGATTTTTTTTAAAGACTGCAAGGAAGGCTTGTCTGCATTACCCTATGAAAGCAGGAGTGGGACCAGAATGTCACTTGCCATATGGACAGAATTAATATATGGTAATGAGTAACATTTGGATATACACCTTTCGTCCCAGAATATGTTTATGTAGCCCTTATCTCAAGGCGGCAGAAATATAAGGGAGTACAGAAGTTGTGAAAGATATTCAAACAGTAGCTTCAGTAAGATACCCAGATACAGCCCTAGCTTAGGCATAACTAAACTGCTGATTTGATCGAGCGTGGGAGAAGGCATACCCTAAGCAAGTGTTATGCTTTCCCCCGACCATCTCTTATCAGCTATTAGTAAACAGGCAATACCAGGCTAGGTGGACCTCGTGGTGTGCTGCAGCAGTTCTCTACCTTTGTTTTCATTTGCATGTATGTTCCAGAGTTGTTAAGCCTTGACAGTGCAGAAGTTGTCTAACTGGGGATGGTTTAAATATCCAGTTGCGGGAAGCTGCATGTTGCATGAGGAATACTTACTAGTTTCTCACTCGGGACCAGAAACTAGCTGTATTCTGTTTTCCCTGCCTGTTAAAGTATGAACTGATTAAATGAACCATACTGAGTACAACAGAACTTGCTTTAAAACAAAGTTAAATGGTTTTCTCAACACAAGTGTGTCCAGGCAACAATTCTTGCTTGCAGATGTAACACGAATTCATAGCTGAATCTGAGCAAAGGATCTTTACTTCATCAGAGCAACTGATGTCATCTATCTTGACTTCTGTAAGGCCTTTGACATGGTCCCACACAACATCCTTGTCTCTCAATTGGAGAGATGTGGATTGGATGGATGGGCTATTGGGTGGGTAAGGAGCTGGCTGGATGGCCATGTCCAAAGAGTTGCATTCAGTGGCTTAATGTCCAAATGGAGATCAGTAACAAGGGGTGTCCCTGGGGGGTCTGTACTGGGACCAGTACTGTTCAATATCTTTATTAAGAGCATAGGTAGTGGGATTGAGTGCATCCTCAGCAAGTTTGCAGATGACACCAATCTGAGTGGTGCGGTTGATGTGCTTGAGGGAAGGGATGTCATCCAAAGGGACCTGGACAGGCTTGAGAGGTGGGCCTGTGCGAACCTCAGGAAGTTGAACAAGGTCAAGTGCAAGGTCCTGCATGTGGGTTGGGGCAACCCCCGGTATCAATACAGACTGGGGGATGAATGGATTGAGAGCAGCCCTGTGGAGAAGGACTTGGGGATACCAGTGGATGGAAAAATTGCAGCTAAGCCAGCAATGTGCACTTGCAGCCCAGAAAGTTGGTTGTAACCTGGGCTGCATCAAAAGAAGTGTGGCCAGCAGGTTGAGAGAGGTGATTCTCCCTCTCTACTCTGCTCTGGTGAGACCCCACCTGAGCATCCAGCCCTGGGGTCCCCAGTACAAGCAAGACATGGACCTGTTGGAGCGGGTCCAGAGGAGGGCCACAAAAATGGTCAGAGGGCTGGAACACCTCTCCTATGAAGACAGGCTGAGAGAGTTCAGGTTGTTCAGCCTGGAGAAGAGAAGGCTCTGGGGAGACCTTATAGCAGCCTTTCAATATATAAAGAGCTTACATGAAATAGAGAGACATTTTACCAGGGCCTGTAGTGACAGGACAAGGGGCAACAGTTTTAAACTAAAAATGGGTAGGTTTAGATTGAACGTAAGGAAGAATTTTTTTACGATGAGGGTGGTGAGGCACTGGAACAGGTTGCCCAGGGAAGTTGTGGCTGCCCCATCCCTGGCAGTGTTCAAGGCCAGGTTGGATGGGGCTTTGAGCAACCTGGTCTAGTGGAAGGTGTCCCTGCCCATGGCAGCGGGGTTGGAACTAGATGATCTTTAAGGTTCCTTCCAACCCAAACCATTCTATCATTCTATTATCAGACCAAGAGTTGAAAAATAGTGGACTTAAAAAGATTGGTTTTACAAAACCAAATCATTGAACAACTTTATTCCATTAGTTTAGAGACCTTAGCATTTCATGTGACTTCCACTATTTTGAAGATTGTTAGTCTTAATGTGAGTTGTATCTTTTTCCTATCAGGATGACAGTGATGTTTATATTTTGACTAAAGTATCAGACATTTTGCACTCAATATTCAGCAGTTATAAGGAGAAGGTACTGCCGTGGTTTGAAAGGCTACTTCCACTAATTGTCAACCTAATTGTAAGTACCTTGCTTTCTTTCAATTTGACGCTGATTTTTTTTTTCTGATGTGTTAACAGGCCTTCGATGCTGGAATCTTAGAGAACTTGGTAGATGAATGTAGCAATTACTGTTTTGCAAAATAGAGGCAGTTGAAGGTTTATTCTGGATCAAGTATGAAGTTATTACCCTATGCTTTGTGAACAGCTGCACTGCTGTGACACTTCTGATTTCTGTGTTGCAAGACCCAGGATCATTGACACACAAATATTTTGAGAAATTGAATTTGCCTGGCAGTGTCCAATACTCTCTAAAGTGGATTTCAAGAAGAGGGCCAAAAAAGAGCTGCAGACTAGTGGGGAAAATTGAGACTGAAATAGGTAACAGAGTGTGAAATAGAGGTAAAGGATTTAGCCTAAAATCATTCTTTTAATTAGCTCAGATATTCACCTGGATTTTGTTTTGTTCGTGGTGTTGCTGCAAGTATCGCTACAGAAAATTATGCACTTGTAACATTAAATTTAATCCAGGAAGATTTTAACAAAAATACTAGACCACTGTTACTATGATTGTTCTGTTGATATAATCATTGACTGTACAAATATTACTAGTTTTAAGGTGGTTTAAATGTTACCTGTTTTTGATGCAGTGTCCACACAGGCCATGGCCAGACAGGCAGTGGGGGCTATGCATTTTTGACGATATTGTAGAGCACTGCAGCCCCTCCTCGTTCAAGTACGCGGAATACTTCCTGAGGCCAATGCTACAGTCAATATGTGACAATAGCCCAGAGGTTAGGCAAGCAGCTGCCTATGGTGTTGGAGTTATGGCACAATTTGGTGGGGACAGCTATCGTCCTTTTTGCACAGGTATGTACATGCATCTAATAAAAGGATCTGAATGTGTGATTTGGGGCGGGGGGGTTAAAAATTGCTCACATTTTGGTTAGTGAGGTCTCTTCCCTTTGGCAGTGAAATAGATTGCCGGTATAACCTGTGTGGCAGACTGGTGATGATTAGTAAAGTACCTGAATTCCTTGGGCCTCTAATGATGTTCTGCTTAGTAGCATTTCTGTTGCAGAGCTTACTGCTTAGCAAACTTGTTCTACTTTTTTTTTTTTTTTTAAAATATGGTCTGAGATGCACATGTTCATTTCATAAAAAATAGCTTTCTGCACACACCTGTCTCATAGTTGCTTTTTATTAATACTGATGTGGTTACATATTAATGCAAAACCCTTAGGATGCCTGGAAAAATTATGTAAGTGACCTGTATTAAGGAGTAGCCTAGAATACAACTAATGTGGCTCTCTGCTTTCCCGTTACATAAAAAGCAGGAACCTGATTTCTGTGCCTGCTTTCTTTCTGAATGTCTCAAGCTTCTCTAAAACTTCATCTTGAATTTAAAGAAATAATTGTCTGCTGGCACTCTTCTTGCCAGTCAACAAAGTTAATTTTGCACACTAAATAGCATCCCTTATCAGAGGTGGGGTTTTTTTCCTTTTTTAAGAAAATATTTAGTCAGCTGTTTCAAATAGGTATTTCATGTAAGTCTTGAAACGAAATTCAAAATTATGTAAGAAAATAAGAACCCTGTTATAGGGATAAATTAGGGCTTTAACACAAGGAGGTTAGAGGTTGTAATTTTCACTGTTAGTGTAAATGTAACTGTCACATGGTGACAATCAAGATGAGGTGTCATTAAAAAAAAAAAAGCAGGATGGGAAACCTTGCAGTGAAACATTAGGAGCATTAAAATTTAAAATTGTCTAGAAAAATACTTCCCAAAGGGGTTTTTTTTGTGAACTTTTCCATAAGGTTTTTCTGTCTTGCCTCAAGGCTAGAGGAGTAGAGACTGAAGTCAAGACAGTTCTGATATTGGAGTTTTGGGGGTTTTTAGCATCTGTTGAAGTCTCATCTTTTCATTAGTTAGACTTTACCTTGGCCCACTTAAACTTTGTAACAACTTTGATCCTTTTCTTTGTATTTGGACAAATAATCCTTGATTAAACCCAGACACTTGGCTTCTCCTTTAGTTGGATGTTTAGATAAAATGACCTTTCTACTTTACAGCATACAGCTTACTAGCAGGCTCCTCAAAAGTATTTTAAATTCTTTTATATGTACAGGAAAGAAATTTGTGATTTATTTTAATAGATGAAGATGTGCTGTGATTAGAAACAAAATAAATCCGTGGCATGAGAAGCCTTCTGCCCCGTAGGGTTTACTGTCTTCTCTGAAAACATCATGTTTGTGAGCTTTTATTTATAATTTAATTTCCTTACTGATTAATGTATAGCACTGGCATATTGTTCTACTGCAAGTTTGTAACAGTATGTAAAGACTCGAGACTATTCAGAAAAAGCACATGTATTAACATGAGCGTCTTTGGCAGTAAACTGAAAAAGTACAGGAATATAGGGAGAACTTGTAAATCACACAAGAGCTACATTATGATGAAACAAAAAGAATCAAAAATAGAATTAGTAAAGAGCAAAGAAATAAAATTGAAGGAAAAACTATAGCAAATCAAGTAACTTTCTAAATGGGGTTACAAGGTTACAATTTACATGACTGTCAAGTTGCTTCCATTTCATATGTTGGTGGAAGAAAATCATCAGCTATTCTCTGTGAATACTGTATTAATCAACTGCATGTGTTTCTTCCTAAATCTTAGCAGTGGCCTCAACTTTTGGTGGTGCAAGATGTCAAAGCAGTCAGTCCTTGGGAAAAAAAAAATTATTATTAATAGAAGATGGTCTCTTATAGTCAAAAGGGGTTTTTAGGGATTATCTACCACAACATGTATGTGAGAGTAGATCTGTTTTCTAGACAAGAAGAAAACTTTTCTGCCAAACTGTAGGGAGGAGGCTATGCTGATTCATTTTGATGCCCTCCTAATCTTACAGCTCCAAGGACACACATACCTACAGAGTCATCCATCGATATTAAGCACTATGAGAAAACACAGATAAGATTTAGCTTCAGCAGTCATGAAAACCTGAGGTTTACAGTGCAGACTCAGTTTCCCTGGACATTGTAGGCTTCTACGAAACAAATTCTGCTTTGCAGAAAAGTCCAGCATTGTTATGCTGCATTCAATACACAAGCTAGTGGGTCTGATGACCAATATTTCTGCTGTTCTGTAATGTTTATCAACTCCATAAAAGTATCCTTGTCTAGCTTAGGGTTAATCATGTTTTTCCATAGCTGCTAAATTCTTCAAAAATCCAATTCAGTGAAGTTAATATAGCAGGTGTCATTGTGTAATCCTTAACTGCAAAGCTGCTACTTATTCATCAAAATGAAGTAGTGTGAGAACTCGCTCTTCCTCAGAAATTGGAGTTATTTTGAAGTGTGCTTTTTCTGCACAATTCCACAACCTGTTTTCTGTGCTGATAGAGAATTTCACAGATTTAGCATTACATTTTTAGCAGAACAACACAAGGGGGAATTGTTCCTGCATGTATGTAGAGTGCTGTGAAGTCTGCAGGGACACTAGTAACTAAAGCATGACATTAATGTTCGTTTAGAAGTGTGCATGTGTTTACCTGCATGACTATGAAAAAAAAGTATATATAATTGCTATTAACCTAGCTAGAAAATAGGCATTTTTCCTTGATGTTTGATTTTTACAACTTAAATCATGCCAGGTAGATTCACCAGATGAGATTACTCCAATGAGCTTTTCCTAGTGCACCTTTTAGTGGTGGGAGGTGTATATATGTATGTACATATATATATATATATATATAAAAAAATGTGTGTGCACACAAGCAACAGACATACAGCAGGCACGCACTGTAGACATGCACTACAGTCCAAATTAATGTGAATGTTATGGTATCAGTGCTTTTTATCATCGTGTGTTTATAGAACCTGTTAGATTAAAAAGATAATGCTTGTTATCTATGTTTTTACTATAAATGACAATGTCTTGTATATTGTAGATTACATAACTCTAATTGAGAGAGATGAGAAGATTTTTATTTTTCTTTCTTCTGAGCGAATTCAGACTTTTGCAGTAGCTGTTTTCTTTTGTTTCCTTGCATAGCTTTATCTATCTGTTTGTTTTTCATATGATGATTATTGAGCAGGGAAGAACCTAGAAGTAGCGGGACATTGAGATGTCTAGATTTTGGTGTTTGGGCCACAAAAAAAATCCCATTTTTAATACGTGCAGTAGTCTCATGTAGAATTTGTGATGTTAACAAAATATAACTTGATTGTGCATTTAACTTTATTCTTGTGTTGTTTAACAATTAGAGGCGCTTCCATTGCTGGTGAGAGTCATTCAATCACCAGATGCCAAAACCAAAGAGAATGTCAATGCAACAGAGAACTGCATTTCAGCTGTAGGAAAGATAATGAAGTTCAAGCCTGACTGTGTAAATGTTGAAGAAGTCCTGCCACACTGGTTATCATGGCTTCCGCTTCATGAAGATAAAGAAGAAGCTGTTCATACTTTCAATTATCTGTGTGACTTAATTGAGAGGTAAGGCAAAGTCTTGACATTCAGAAAGTAAGCCTGTTTGCAGGTTCTTTCCTTTCATTCATTTCCCCAGACTGAGAAACTGCCAGGTTAATCTGCATATGCTTTAGAGGAGATAATTTGGAAGGTGAGAACTAAGCCTTCCGCGATGTTACTGCTGTTTTTTTAAACAATCAGTTTTCTCATCCTAACTAATGTCTGTATGGCTTGAAAAAATTCCTGGCTGTTTTATATGTACATGATGGGGAAAGGATGAGCTGGGAACTTCCACAGAAGATTTCAGGGAAATTTTTGATACTCTGCTTACATACCAGCATTAATAACTGATCAGGTCTTTTTACTTAAGAGCAGCACACAAGCCCTTGCAGCCTTCTTTTCATAACCTTTTAAAGTAGCTTTGCACCTTTTTGCTTTCCAAAAGCTTGAGTATCGACAAAGTGAAGTATGAAATAGAGAAATGATACAGACAAATTCATGGTACAGTGCTATCTCCTTTAATAAGTTTGTAATAATAATTTCATTTATAATTGAAAGCATCTTGTCCCACAGCTTGTTCTTCAGATTTGTGCTCTCTCCCATAGGTCAATGGAGGAAACAAAGATAATTCTTCTAGTGTGGGTGCAAGTTGCACTTCATAATTGAGTGGAAGAATGTCAGCTTCTGAAATGTTATGTAGTAGCCATGTTCTGGCTGACACTGTATTATTATATCTTAGTAGAAAAACAGAAAGGAAATAACTTAGATTTCCTACAGTCTTTTCTACTATGTGAATACCTTGTATCTCTTGGTGTTTTATTAAGGCAAGATCTCAAAATGGGTGGTGGCAACTGAGTGCCTAGACTAATAATAGTATAGTTGTGTAGAGACACCATAATAATACCGATATGTATGCATATATACACACACATACATAGAAATTGGGAATTACAGTAGTAGCACACTTTTGTACCCAGCTCTGTGCAGGTGGCTCAGCCTTGCTACGTACTTCTCTGGAGCTCTCAGTCCTGTGTTCCAGCAGTGGTAGGTGGCAGAGCTGGAAGTAGATCATGTTTTCCACCCAGATCCCTGGTTGCCAGTACTCCTCTACTCCCAACACTTGGCTGGGAAGGAGGGAGCAGAACGGCTTACTTGCTGTGTCAGTGAGAGTGCTGGTGGTGAAGTCACTGGTGCTCCTGACACCAGTAACGCAACCTCCTCCACATTGCTGCACTGAGAGAGAGAGGAATAAGCCCTTTTAGGCAGGGTATTTCTGTCATGCTGTTTTACAGTTCCATCTGCATGGAACTCAACTGTTCTGTAAAGTTCAGAACTTCTTCCTGATAAAGTGTAGGCTGATTAAAGGATTGGCTGGTTAAATATTAACAGGAGAGGGAACATTCTGTCAGCAGGCATCAAAGCTATGCATACTTATTCAGCTGAGTGAAACTTAGATGTAAATAAGCAGCTTTAGAATAAGATATTTCAAAATCAGTCGACAATGTAAAATGCTTACATTATTTTTTTTTAGTTAAAGATTAATTTATTTGTAATGTGTATCTTCATTGTAACAGCAACAACCCAGTTGTCCTCGGTCCGAACAACTCTAACCTTCCCAGAATATTTGGTATAATTGCGGATGGTGAAATTCATGAAGCTATTAAACATGAAGATCCGTGTACCAAGCGGTTGGCTAATGTTGTTCGCCAAGTGCAGGTAAATAAATGCTTGCTTAGGTATAAAGGCAACATTTAAAATCTACTTTCAGAAGTAACTGAACTGTTAAACCAATTTTGACAGCCTTGTCACCTTAGAGAATAACGCTTCAACCAGTGATCTTGGAGATCCTTGGACACTCCTTGAACCATTAATGATAAAACTTGGTAACATTTGTACTTCAGTAAAGTTTGACTCTTTTGATAAACTTCAGAAGCTTATTAATTTAAAAAAAAAAAAAGCTTTAAGATACATGCAGCTAGATAGTTAATGTGCTAGCCAGTATTAGTTGTTTGGGGGGGGGGTTCTGAGCCAGAAATTAAAATCCGGAGAGAAATCTGCCTATCTCTGTATCAGTGAACTGTTCTGCAGGATTTGATCCAACATGTGGTTCCTGTAAAGGGTCCCCAGCACCCTGTGATGACTTAATAATATAGCAGAGCCTTGGGATCTTTGCTAGAGAATGAGTGCAAACCACAAGTAGTTTTACTACTGCCCTCTTTAATCCAGTGCAAATACAGGCGGCTGTTCAGTGTTTTCCCTACCTTTGGGGAACTGCCTCAAGGTTCGCTTCCTTTAAGCCATAATGAGTATTTACGGTGCTGGGTGATGGGCATGTCCAAGTATTTAAGCTGCAGGTCTCTACGGTGTTGTAAGTGTAGTGCTCATAGGGCAGATCTGATCCGGGGCCAGATGTTATCAGGTGGATGTACTTGACAGTTGCAGCACCTAATGATAGAAAGTGTTGTGCCTGGCAAGCATATGGTGTATAAAAATGTGTAGAGGATTTGGAGCAGCAGCTGTTCAATTATTGTCCATTCTACCTGGCATGCTTTGGCAAAATTCAGGCTCAAGAATTTCAGGAATACTTGATTTTGGAAAGTATTCACTTGGATGAGTGTATCAGCCTGTGAGATCCATTATGTCTGGTAGAAAATGACTTGTTAGAACTCTGAAGGCATAAAAAGAGTGAAATCAAGCAAAGTTTCAAAGTGAAAGTGGAATAAGTGCCTGCTCTAGATTCTGGCTGTCAGATATGAATCCTTCTGTTAGTACTTAAAGTCTGGGTGTGGAACTTTATATTAGGGTATGCTAATGCATTTGTTCACTTTACCTTAAGTGCTTAAGGTTAGTTGATTTTTTTTTTTTTTTAATTTATTTTATTAACAATGCAGTGGCATATACATGTAAAGATTAGTTGTGTATAGCAAAGTCTTGTTTTGGCCAGGAACAATAGGAACGTTAACACGGAAACAAGACTTCTGCATTGGTTAAATAATTTACCTTCAGACTGTGGGGGAAAAATCGCAAAGGTCATGTTTTTTCAAAAATATGGTTTTAGCATACTGTTACCAATTGTGTGTCTCTTCACACATAGTACTTTGACTTTAGTAAAGCACTGTAAATGTTTTATACTATGTTAGGAACTTTAAAGGCTGTGTAGTTGCTAACAGTCTGCCTGCTGCTGGTGCTGCTGCTTCCCAGATTCCAGAAGAAATTCTTTTTTTTAATGATCTCAGTAAGCTGTTTCTCAGCCAGCATCTGACATGAGCAACGTTATGGTCATAGTTGGAATTAAACAAACTTTTTTCCTCATGCTTAGGTATTCTTAGGCCAGAAATATTTCAGTGTAGAGTATGAATTTAAATGGGTGTCAGAAATGCTGGAAGAGCGAGCACATTTAATTCTGCAGTATTCCATTATACATTGAGAGTCTAAAATGCCTAATATTATTTAAAACTAAAAACACAAATTCAGCTTGAGGACTTTGTTTTCAAATTCTGTGAATCCCTTTTTAATTTGATTTTTTTAAGTGTGTGAGGAAAGGGCATTATAATAGAGCTGAAAATAAAATACACCAAATACAAATTAAAAGAATTTTTTTAACAAGTATACTGTTGTCGCAAAAGCCAATCTAAAGACCTACAGCCAGTCACCTATGATTTTTAATTTCCCTATCATTGTCCTTCTAAAGAAAGCAGGGTGCCAGTTGCTTCCAGCTTCTATTGATAAGTGAATAAATACTTCTTCCCCACCTTCTTTAATTTTCAGCATTTTCTGGTACCGTTAGAACCAGTCCCTGCTGATGGTGACTTTAAAAGCTAATGTCTCAGCCAAAGGCTGTGGTAACACAGATGAGGTATACTGAGGGGCAGGAAAGCCTGCTATGTATGTTCTCTTCTCTCTGGGAAGTAATTTACTATTCCTTTCACTAAACAGCAATGCTGTGTTTTGGCAGCAGAATTTTGCACATGCACACACAGTGTGTATGTCATGCTGTAATCACAGTGCACCCGTCCTCTGAACGCGTTACTGGTGTGCCAGTGCCCAAAAAATGCTCTCGTGTTTAGACATGGTTCAGTTTTGCCCGAACGTTGATCTTTTAACTTCAGTGCAAAATGGAGCCAACGTTTTAGGCTATGGTTAACTTAAGGGTGTCAATTGCCGTTTGACCCACTTAGTTACAGGGAGTTCCCGGGAGTTTTGAGTCAATTACTCTGCTACTATTTAACCAGTAAATAGTTAGCACTGCCTCTCTTTAGCATTTTAGAGCATCTCTAGTTGAACCTGTGTAGGACTGTGTAACTGAAGATTTCAGTCTGTTCTCTGGCATATATATTACAGGAATAAGCCCAGTGAATATTGAGCTTTGTAAACATACGAAAGTTTAGCGTGTGCCTTGGAAGCTTGTCAGCCTGCATAAAGCCAACTTCTCATTTGTTTTCTAGACATCTGGAGGATTGTGGACAGAATGCATATCACAGCTCAATGCAGATCAACAGGCAGCCATACAGGAGCTCCTGAACTCTGCTTGAAGGGCCTTAATTATCATCTGCAAGAAAACTAACTCCAAATAAACGTTTACCCTATTGTTTAGGTTTCTTTTGTTTCTTTTTTGAGTAAAACCAGAACTGTAGTGCGTGTAGGCCATTCTTCTGCAACCTACAGACAGTGGCAGCAGGAAGAAGCATTCTTTCAGAAGGGTGTTAAAATCAGTTTCTATCCCACAACACGGAAGAAGTTTCCTGTAAACCCTACAATAGCACTGAAGAGTATTTTTCTAACGGTATAAGCCATCCATACGATGGTGAAAGGGAAACAAGTTGAATTTTCTCATTAGACATAATGAATTAAGAAACAGCTTTAAGACCTTCAGCGGTAGATGTACGTTATAACAGATAAACGTTTCTCTACATCTAGTGTTAATTGTATTAATTGGAGTGTGAGTCTTTGTAGGGTAGAAAGTGTCCTTCTGCCCAACAAGTTAGTAGATCAAAAGATGAAAAACTGAAGACAAACATCGAGCATGAAGACCTCATTGATCGCACTTTCAGATTCCCAAAAACAACTTGTACAGTGACTCAATGAGGAAAGCTGTTCAGCTTCCAGCCCTTGAATGTGAAGTCTCTTTGGCATGTCTGACAGTATCTCATTCACTCCTCAATAAATGACATTGAAACACAAGAAGCTTGTCTAGAAGTTCAGTGATGTGTGGTTCTTTTAATTTCCTGTTGTGAAAAGGTGCAAGTAACAAACTATACAAGTCATGATTTTATACTGGAAACTTTGTATATTGTTGCCTATTACAGATTTTATGCATTTTCGTTTCTTGACTTTTTAACAAATTTTTCACCTGAGTGTGTAGAATGGAAAATTAATGGCATTCCTTTTATGACAGTAAATTTACATATCACAACTTTAAAATGTTTTTCATGTTCAGATGCAATTGCATTTCATAACTTATAAAATGTAGTCTTTTTTCCAGCTGCAGAAGTGCAACATGATCTAGCAGCCAGCAATATGGTTATGGTAGTCTGTGTCTTGTTTAAAACAATCGTATACTTGATAGCCTAACCTGAACAAATCAAAAACCTTTTCAGGTCGTCTTAGTACTGCAAGAGCAATACGTCATTTACCAGCTAATATAGCAGCAAACATAAGCATAGAGTATCTGATTTCTAACAACGGTGAGTGACCTTTTTGCACTCTGTTACTTTGAAGATGTTAGTGTATGCATTGATCTCTAAAAACTTCAGTTGTTTACGGGAAGTGTTCTTCAGGTCAATCTCAGCAGTCTCTTAAAACATAAAAATCTTTTCAAAGAGGGTGTAAGTTTTCTTCCTTTATAACAAGAAAGGGTAGAACTTTACATGTAATAAATTCCTCTCTTACTAAAGAATAAACTTAGTTTTGCCTTTGAAAATGTGTTGAAAAAAGCCAGTACAGTACAGAATGAAGTGTACCAAAACCAGCCCAGGAGCATTCTATCCAAATATTTGTGACAGAAATTGCCTTAACCATAGGGGTTGTTGACCCTGTAGGTTGTTTAGAGGCAGCTGAAACAGTGTAACGAAATATCTGCTTGGTCCAGTTTCCGCTTTGTGAAATACTGTTGATCTTGTATGAATGCTTGAATTTCGGTAAATGGATCTGGAAAATGAACTGTTAAGGATTAGATACCAGTACTGTGAGAGAACTAGTAAGTCAGGTCAGTTATCTCAAGCACGGGTCCTGACTACAAAATTTGGGCCAGATCATATCCATCATCTTTCTTGTTCATGGGTTTGGGGTTTAAGTATTTTTTATTTTCATTTCTCCTCACATTTAAGTTTTTCCCTGCACCTTGCTTTCTGTACTTTTTCTCAGAGCCTCAGGCTTAGAATTTTTTTTCTTTTCCCTTCTTTGGACTACCACTATGTGGAGAAAATTGTAGGACATCTGGTATTTCCCTGAAACATCATCAACTTTGGCTGTCTGTAATGTAAGAGAGCAGTATTCAAATTGCTCTCCTAATGGTCCAGCTTTTATCGTCCTTCCTTCCTTTCAGTCCGAGTAAAGGAGAACAAATAGAACCAGGAGATGGGGTTGCTCCATGTGCCAGAGCCAGCATAGAACAATTTCGTGCTGTTGCTTCTACCTTTGTTAACGATCATTTTATCAAAGAAAAGGGCACCGAGTGAGTCGGCGTGCCAGCCTGACAGGTAGGTCCGTTCCAGAGAGTACCTGGAGGTCTCCTCTTGCCTGCCCCCACTGAACTTGTCGGGGTTAATCCAAAAGCTTCTGTAGCATTTTCTCAACTCACGCAAGCTTGAAAAACTCTACGCTCCCTTTCCACCTCTTTAAAAGCTGTCTGAATCACTAATCTTAGTTTTTCAGGTTCCTTAACTGATGCTTGCAGTACAGGTTTTTTTAAGCAGTCAACCATTCTTGATCTTCCACAGCACTTAAGTAACTGTTGCCCAAACAAAATATAGTAGAACAGCAGCTTTATTTGCAGCTATCAGAAGGTCACCTTTAGGAAGGAGTTGTAGGAATCTTAACTGTGGTACTGATATGGGAAGGGTCACAGTTTTATTTCAACCATTTTTCCTGAGTGTAACTCCAGTCATGCTTTATCAAAATGCTCAGCCATTGTGTTTGGTAAGAGGTGTACCTAATGTAGCGTAAAGAGCACCGCAAACAATAGCGGTGCTCTGCTTTGGCAGAACAAAGAGGTACCGAATCCACCCTAGACGTCCAGGCAAAAGTGTTCAAAGTTGCACTCGGTAACAACAAGAAACAACTAGAAAACTCCCCACGCTTTGGACACAGTATTTCACTATTGTAGTTTCATGGGCTTATTTAAGCATAATAGTAACTAGCATTTGTGAGCATTGCTTTCAAAAATAGCTCATCTCCTGAAGCTTCGGCGAGTTCCCATCTAAACTCTCATCTGTTCTTATTGTTCTGAAGGTGAAACTACTTGCTTTTTGTTTGCAGCTCTAGGTTGTTCCTGAAAGATATTAATGCAGATAAATGTCTAGGTTCCTTCGCCTGGCTTTGTCTACAAGATCTCCCTGGGAATCCTGTGCAAAAGCTGTGTAAGAAAGTAACTTGTGGACTTTGTGTTTTCAACACGGGGTTTGTGTACTGCTGTGGCATTCTGTCGCTGCTTTTTCTTTGCAGAGACCTTGAAGTAATGCTGAGTGCAAGGGCTGGTATTCCCCGGCATAGAGCAGTTGTTAATATGCCAAATGTTATCTGTTGTTCTCTACACATCTAGATCTTTCAGTCTCATGTACGGAGTACATGCGTGAGAGTAAGATGTGTTGCACAGTTGGAATTTTTGATGAAATAAAGAATTAAGGAAGGTGAATTTCCTAATGACTCTGTGTATGCATGTATATACTGGGTATGCAGCTGCCTCAGGATCTTGAACTGGAGCTTTATTTTTGGTTTAGTGGTATCCGTAGGGGTGCGCACATACACTGAGTCTTCCAAATACGATGAGGGTGGTATTAAAAATAATACAAAAGTCAAGTATTTGCCACTCCATGTTTTTCTCAACTTTGAAGTCTTCTACTGTGCATTTCTGGGGAGTAGCCTTAGCCTTTGCTATTTAATATTTCAGTCCACTCTTATTTTGCTAATTTAGCCAGTTGTACTTACTGTATGGGGCTTGATGGTCTCTTACATTCGAAGAAATACATTTGTTGTTTTCTGAGAAACAGTAGATGGCATCTAAGCTTCTATCTAGTAGAGGTCCTTTCCCTTTTTTGATTATCATGAAGATGTTCATATTGCTTCAAGAGAGAACATCTCTCAGGACAGCTTAACATCTGTTGAGACTTCAGAGGTATGGGCTCAATATTGGATAAAAGTCACAGGGTTCATCTCACCCGGTACTGGATATCTGTAGCAAAATTTGTACGTAAATAATTGTCTGCAGCCTTATTGAGTGAAGGAAAACAGGTGTGTCTAGATGATGATATATTTTGTCATAAGGAAGTGTTTGAGACCAAAGGAGACTACTGTATGATTCGGTGCAGATAGATGAGAAGTTGTTGGTATGTCAGGTGGCTCCTGGGATGGTGTTTATTATTGGCAGTTCAATGGCTCACTGGATAGCCTTAGTAGTTCTATAATGCAACTACTCGGAACCACTTTGATTTCCTAGAATCTATTCTTTTCCTACTCCTAGAATGAACCAATAAGAAAAAAATAGTCCTTTCTGTAAAAGTCAGCCAGCCCCCCTGCTGCCTCCTCATGTCAGCTCTCAAAGAGATTTCACTACCTCCTGAGGTGTTTCACATTGACGGGTAAATTACCCGCTATTTAATCCCCGGTCAAAGGTGTGATTTAGAAAACCCGCTCCTGTTTCTGGAGGGTGTAAACTACCTCCATCAATATCTCTTTTGTCATCAAGTTAGATTTAGCCTCAGACTAACATACTATTAACAGGTGCAATAACAAATTTGTGCCTCTTTGCCACTGCGGAATTAATTTTCCTCTTTCACGGGGAGCCTCATTCAGGAAACATTACCCGCTGCTGTAGCCCTGAAGCCATAAATTTGGTTTGCTCTTAGTTGAGGGAAAGGTTTCTACAGTATCTTCTGATGCTGAAGAGATGTGAGGAATGGAGACCCATTCAGGACATGAGAAAGCTGTGTGTTTCATTATCTTGGACTACAAAACGCTAAGCTCAGTAAAAGTATAGTTATTCCAGTAGAAATCTGGGTTTTCCTCTTGAGTTTTAGAACACTTTTCTGTATTGGAGCATTTGCTTTTCTAAGGCGATGTCTTGTTCATTCACAGCCCGTGAGGCCCAAATGTTTGGTCTCTACATTTGTTAGGAGTTCACGGATGTTGCTCGCAGAATTGACTCTGATCTTTCTAATTACCTGCTAGAGAAGAAAGCCGGTAGCCTCTCAGCCATTCCGAGCCTATTTAGAAAATCAGCCTGGGATGATGTTCTCCGAGTGCTCTGGCAAGGCTGGAGTTAGTGTGAAATTCACCTCCTTGGTTTGGAGACAAGGAACAGCAATTTCTGCTCTGGGGAGACTGTTTCTATAATCTCTGTGAGATCTTTTCCTATCACTCTGGTTCAGACCAGTGATATAATTTTCTCTCTTTTCAAGAAGGTAAGGTAGGACCTAGTATGCTCAAGTCAGTTTTGATTTTTATAATTTTGCTTTCTCGCTCCAGAGGCTGCCCCTGACCTCGCTTCAGGTGCAGGGAATTTTGCAGCTGCTAAACCGTGAAATCAAAATGTCTTTTGAGTTCAGTATTGGTATCACTCTTGGTTTAAGAATAACTTAAGCCAATGTAGCACTAGGTGCACACAAGTATTTGTACTGGAGTTTCACTTACTTAGCAATAGATGCTGAAAATTTAACAGTAAGCAGTGAATGCCTTAAGGTTGGTTGGGTTTTTCTGGAGGATGCGGTGTTGTGTGTTGCTGCTAGCAGAGGAGGTTCAAAGCTCTCCTGAGGCACCAGATGAGCAATACTGGTTGCTGGAATGGAATTTTGGAGTTTTCTTCCAGAAAAGTGGGAAGGATGTGTGTTGGCAGATGCTCCCTAGGGGACCATTACCCAGGGGGAAATAGTGCAGTATTCCCCAGTTAGTGGTGGCTGGCGGGGATTACAAATTTAACTTTAGTCAGCTTTGCTCAGAAGGTTGCTACTTGTCTCTCATTTTGCCAACCCCATTACCACTGCTTGCTGCCTTTTGCAGATGGCCAGTGTCTTTTGAGGGTGGGGAAGGAGGAAAAAAAGAAAACGGATATTTCTTTAACTTACTATTTCTGCATTAAATGTGTGACTGCTTTTTTCCCAAGTAGCAACAAAAAGTTATATTTTAAATATATCTGAAGTACGTTTTTTCATGTAATATGTGCTGTTTAACAAAAAGTTGTTCCTTAATAACTGCACGGTCCTATTGTGCGGTGATAGGATTTGATGTAAATTAATTAAAAGGTTTAATATTCAGTTCATATACTATCTGAAAAACTAATGCTAATCTTCCAACCAAAAAAGCTTGAAATAAAATTCACGTTTTGGATTCAGACTAGTGAAAAATATGATCATAACACAGGATCTTGATTCGGGGAAGCTAACCTTGCCTGAATTACTTGAAGTAAAATTGTGCAACATCACCATTTTAAAATATCTGAGAATAAAATGCCAAGAGACATTTTTACTGCAGAGTTTTGTCCATTTATGAGTTTGTATCCCTGGGAAAAAAACAAACCAACCCCAAAATGACCCCCCACCCTCCCCCAAACTGCTAATTTTTGTCAATAGCATGAAGAAGCATGTGGCTGTAGTGGTTATATTTCACCAGTTCTGTGCTCCAGCTGAAGTTTCTTCTGGCCAGTAGATGGAGACGATACAATTGAGTATTAGAAGGCCATACGCTCATACTGGGGAACTTTGCAACTTCATGGTCTCTATTTTTTGGGGAGGGTGTTTCTTAATAGGACCATCTTATAGGCAGAGTGTTAAACCGTAACTTCTGTTTACTGGAAACCTGTGCACAGAGCAGGTAGTTCGTTTCGAGAAAAAAAGGATATGAAATCTGAGAAGATGGAGTCTTCATTTGCCCTCATTGCTATTAAAATCTTGTCACGTAATATTTATTACCCTTGGGGGAAACAAACAAACAAGCAAACCCACAATGCAAACAAACTACATATAAAATAACCTAGCCCGAACCTCCGAGTTGCTGGAATTGGACTCCTCTCATCACTCTTATGCCTGAGCATAAAACAGAACTGTGAGTAGTTGCCCACTCTAACATCTATTTTCTAAATAAACACTGAATAATGTTTTACAGGTCTTAACATAACCTCAGTAGATAATTTTTATCCTGCCTCTTTTTTCAGCCACCTTGTCTGTAGCATTTGGTTTGCTGGAACCCAAGTCCCTAGAAGCCAGGGAAAAGATGGTCTGGTTTCAGTTGGTACGTTTTGTAGGTCTATATTTATTCGTTGACACAGCTGCCAATGTTTTTCCTTATGAAAAGGACAATGCAAATTCAAACAACTCTAAAAAAATGAACTTCTTGACAACAGATCACCTGGACTTTGTGTCTAAACCATGAGACTTGGACACCTAAATATTTTCTTTTGTCCTTATGCTGAAATACCATCCCTAACTTCAAAAACACAAGCAAGCTTCCCCCAAATCCTAAACTTCTTTGGTACTGCTGTAATTATGGTGGAAGAGAATGATCGCTTTGGTTGCAAAAAGGGCAATGCTGAATGACCTTAGGCTGGTTTTCCTTCTAAGAATACCTCTTCCTTCCCTAAAGAGGGAGTTGAGCAGCAGGTGCTGCAGTTGCCACTGCCAGGGCTGGTCTGTGTAAACATCTGTGCACCTCTGCCTTGACTTTGCATGTGGTCCTGATGCCAGCGCCAGAAAAGGGATATAGCAGAACTGGAAAGGTTGAGGAAGAGGTGAGAAGTTTAAGTATGCAGTGCAGCCATCTGAGGTGAAACTGAAGAGGTTAGGGTTCTTCGGACTGGAAAAAGGTGACAACTCCAAGAGAGTAGGACATATCTACACAGTTGTGAATGTAGGGGAGTAGGTGAATAGGGAACAATTCGCTGTTTCTCAGAACACAGAGCCAAATGCTACCCAAATAAAGTATTAGACAGGATGTTTTAAATCACCAAGAAATATTTTTTCATACACTGCAATTAAAGCACGAAACTATTTCTGATGGATGTGTCTGGAAGTCAAAAAAAGAATTGGGCCAATTATTTACAGGTAGGTGTGTGAATGGTTAATAAGCAAGGTGCTCCTGAGGAAACTACTTGCTCAAGAAGTCCATAAATCGTCGGCTGTCAGAAGTGGGAGGGTAGGCTAGGGAAAGGATCACTCTACATTTGTTCCATTTCTTGTGTTCTTTCCCTCAGGCTCCCTTACTGTATCTCCTGTTAGACACCCAGTTCTCTGATCAGGCTTCACGTGGCCATTTGTACATATCCTTTATTACAGCACTCCTCGCTTTTTCCCTCCCTGGTTTTGCTTATACAGATCAGAATCTCTTCACTGTGTTTGCATGGGGCTTTGCGAGATACAAATAATTCTTCACCCAGGTCATACAGGATCAACTAGAACAGGAATCACTTCGTATAAAACATATCTCAGTGCTAATATTCATGTAGACACTTGCTCTGGGGCCTGAGAAGGAAAAAACGTTTTCTGATGTTGACGCTGTTGAGCGTTACGTGGATTCTAAATAAAAGACAAAGGAGCAATATAGAGTCAAATAAAACCATAATAAAATGTTCTCTCCTTTTTTCTCTGCACCATTTTGAAGGAGCTAATGGATTTTTCATGTATTCAAATGTGGCAAATCTGAAATGCTGAGTGTTAGTAACTTAGGATCAAAGTGCAGTAGAAAGTAAGGCACGCGGTGAGATTCTCTGGCTTTCCCTAGTAGAAGATTAAACCATTTTAATATTCAGGCAGTTTTATGAGAACTGCAGCTCCTTTGTTACTGATCTGCCTCTTTAGGAGGAGAGATTACAGCAGGAAATAGGGATTAAGGTTTCCTCCCCAGTGCCAGAGGGAGATATGGCACAGTACAGATGTGCAATACCCGCTGTTGTCAACAACTCCAGAGAGGCTGTGGAGGGAATAAACTAAACAGGCGGTGGTGAAGCAATTGGAAATAGCAAAGAAAAGAACGCATTTTTGAATTTAAAAGCATGAAAGGATAGGCTGCTATTATAAAGAACTTGTTAAATTTAGTACAGACTGTTATTAAAACTCCTGGTGCTTTAAAACATTTCCTGGGAACTATTCTGGTTAAGCCTGTCCTATTTCAGCAGAGTGAATTCAATCCAGTTATATATTAAGCTCATGTTCATTTTGAAATCTAATATTTAAAAAATAAGATTCTTTTTCTTTTTTTTTTTTGTTCTATTACAAATAGCAAATGATCACTACAGAAAATTAAGATATTTTTAAAGGATAAATGTATCCTAAAGATCATTGATAAACCTGAAATGATTGCTTCCTGTATTTCATTGCCAGAGCAAACAGTGAATCTCACATTTAAAATATTTATAAAGTGGAAAACTACAATAAACTGAAAGACTATGGAACACCATAATGCTGAAGGAAATGCAGACTTACATGACATGCAGACTGCTAACTGAGGAAACAGGAAAAAAATACTAGTAACAACAGGCATAAGGGAATTTTTTTTTCTCTTAAGTAGAGTGGGAAAATTATCTAATTGGAAGCATTGGTAGTGAATTATGAATGATTATATTAGGTGGAAAAAAAGTAGGCATGGGAAAAACTCCTACCACTTTCACCTGTACCCTGCATCTCAGAAAATTAAGAGAGTGTAAACAAAAGCTGTTCCCTGTCCATCTTTCAGCATCAGAACCTAGGAAACGGGACAGCATTCATCACTCACACTTAAAACTCCCAGGCAGAGCCCAAGTTTCTACAGACATAGAACAAGTTAAATAGGATCTTTGACAGTGATAGACCAGCTAGCACATTTGCATGGGGAAGAACATGACCAACAGTTCTGTGTATCATGGTCGGCAAGTTGATGGGAGCTGATGGGAGAAAAAGCGTACACTTGATCTACTTGACCTTTAAGGAAAATTTTCCTTCCTGATTTGAAAGTAGACAACAGCAGAAGGTAGACAACAGCAGAAAGTAGACTATGTCATCGTAGATGATTTTTCTCATCAGTAAAATGGAAACTATGCTTCATATTTTTTCAGTCTAAATTCTACTTCTTAGAGCAGTTATTTTGTTTTCATTCATTGGAATTCTATTTCTGAGACAAATAACTGCAGTGGATAAAAGATAATGAGCAGGAAAATAAATGCTTTTCAAGTCTCTAATCATTTGATTATTTGATTTTATTAAACATAAATTATGCAGATCTTGCTAAGCTTTCTATAGTGAAATATTATTTCTGTAAATTATTTAACACCTTTCACTTTCTGAACAGAAAGTTTCACAGATCCCTTTTGAAGAAGGAATTTCATTAATGATATTAAACCCGGATAGAAAATAGATGTTCTTGTTTCTCTTCATTCTGCTATGTTTCTCATATGGGAAGCAAATAAATTACCACCCTTAGAAGACCTGGCTTCTGGTCTGACATTTAGGGATGGGCTAATTTCAGAGGCAAATAGCAAAATCATATGCTGAATTGATGTTTGCTTTGACAGGTTTTACGGTTGCTCCCTCCAGCCAGATTTAGATGTTCTAAAAATTAAAACACAAGAATATGACAACAGAGAAGACAGTAATTAAGCCACCTGTTTTAACTAGCTGTTGTAAAAATAAAATGTCTACCATCCAGCATGAAGTTAGAAAGGACCCATGGGAGATCCTGAATGCGACAGAGCACTAGATAAGGTTTCCCCCCCCACCGCCTTAAAGTGGAGATTATCCCAGAAGGATTTATTCAGACACGCTGATGTGTTCTAGATGTATTCCCTTGCAGGAGGTCACAGCAAAAATATTGGGGGGGTGGAGAGGAGAGCAAGAAGGTTATTATTTTCATGGGAATCTGTAAGTCTGATAATGCTAAAAGCCGTGTTTCAGGTTCCATATTCTTCTCATTTTCATATTTGCAAGGGGACCCTTTTCAGCTGTGTTTGCTCACAGTGTAAGTTCTGAGGGGCTGCAGAAACGGCATTTTTTCTGTTTTAGAACCATATTTGCTTATATCAGTCCAGGTACTTAAATGGTTGTTCTGCATCATAGTGTTAAATGGTCTCAAAATCATTTAATGAATTTAGTTGCACTGTTCTCCTGGAAACTATTGCCTTTTTTCTTTTTTTAACAGATAAACATTTTCCTCTGTCCAAAATGACAAATGCACTGGAAGAGAATGAGCTATGGTACTGGGAGTTCTACCCTAAACTCTGTATTCTAAGGGCACATTTCTATTTCAAACAACATATTTGGTTTTCTTCTCAAAAGTAGTATTGAAAGATTAACGTGCTTGGTTGGTTGTTTTCTAAAAGCTGCATTCAGATGATGAGCTTTCATTCCTGCCCAACACACTGCATCTTGCACGGCAGGCTCAATGGCACTTGATGAAGGCAGCAGCTCTTTTTTAGTATTATTTTTATTTGTTACTCAACATATCAAATCTTTTCATATCTGCAAATATTTTCTCTTTCCATTATCACTTCTCTCTCCTCACCATGATGGAAGAGGTACATTGTTTCTAGTGGAAATACTGGCATAGAATACATATGGTATTCAGTGTTCTTTTTCCCTTCTTTTGGGAGAAAAGGTGAAAACGGATTGTAGGAGCGGAAAACTATGAATAGCAGAAGGATGTTTGATTTATTTTTTTCTTACAAACCTCTGTATTTTTCCCTGTCTTCTATTTTCTTGAAGGTTCTGATATCTGTAATTTGATAAGTGCTGATTTTATAGATAATTATAATAAATTATTATTAATGTTTTCATTTACATTGCAGTAGTTGACAATTTTGTCCATTAATGAATACTTTGGAATCCTCAGTGTTATTTAAAAAAAATGAGCGTTTTTTTTTCTCCTTGGATTTGCAGAAGGGAAAAAGCAAGCATGAAGCAAGTATAAGCCAATGCAATCTATGTAGTTTTGAGGAGTATAAATTGTTCATGAATTTCACGGGAACTTTTTAGCTCTGAAGCTTCAGGGATGATTCATCTCTTAACTATTGCACTGGTGATCATCTTAGCACAGATATGCAGCTAATGCAACAAATCCATTAATCCCAGAACAAGCAAATACGCTGGGCAATACAAGGCAAATATGATGACATGTAACAGGAGCGATGTTGCATGGCATTAGTACTGAGGTTGGGGAGAGGGTCTTGTTCTAACAGCTTGATACACAAAAGCTCTCTTTATATGAATTCTTAAGGACTTGGGAAACTTTTGCATATACCATTAAAAGGCTCTCTTTTAATTCATGATATTATACACTTTGAGCAGGCAGTAAACAAAATCTGTTAATTAGCTGGGTCTAAGCGCTTAAATGGCTTCTTTTCAATGGTTGAGTATTTCTTTCACATGGAAATCCTGAGGTTTGAGAATGGAAATGGACTCCTTTGCAGGCTGGCTAAATATTTATTTAGTTTTTTTCTTTGTTTTTTCCCTCAAAAGTTAAGACATGGTCTACTGCTAGTATTATACACTACTATGAAAATTGTTAATTACCGTACCACAGCTTCTAGCTGTAGTTTGACATTGCATTCTGATGTAGAAGCAAGAAAGACTTATTAGCTCAACATTAGTAACCTTACCAGAAGAGCTAGTGGTATGATAATCTTAACAACTGATGACTGCAATAATATTTTGAGAAGACATGGATAAAAATGTCTTGCAAACAAAAGCCACTGAAATGGTGGGAAGCATGTATGCTACGAAATGTGTAGTAAAAATAATGGTGAAATGATCCTGAAAGAACTGGATGGATAATTCTGTCATGCTCTTGCACCGAAATTAGCAAAAAACAGATGAGTTAACACAACTTAACAAAGACATGAGAGAGCCTAAAACTGACTAGTCAAATGCTGTAGGTTTGCAAGATTGAGCCCCGAACCACATTTATACAAGAACACACTGATAAATCTAGGACGAAAGTATTTGCTGAAAGGGTCTTTGAAACAAAATTTCAGGCTCCAGGGAAAACATCTGTGGAATGTTTTATGAAAAAGAATTACTAGACAAAAGACATAGCTGAAATACACAGATTTCGATTAGGGCAGCATCTTAGCTTCTCGCCTTAATAAAACACAGAAAAACATTTGAACTCAACACGTATTTTAAAGTAGTTTACAAAAGAGACATGGATTTTCACACCAGAATGACCACCGAAGAATCTAGTCTGATCTTAGCGTAAACCAAAGAACCAAAGAACACCTTCTTGTGTTTTGAGTCCAATAATTTAGTTTGACAAAGCACACAGACAGGCAAATGAGTTACCACGTGGCAGGTGAAAATGTGAATTTGCAGGTACTCTGCCATAACTGCCTGCATGCATGCATACCTTCTAGAAACTCACAACAAATATGAGACAATGTCAATGAAAAAATTACTGCGAATCATCCCAATGTATGAGAGTTGTAAAAAGTGAAGGCTTTCCAGAGATCGTATTTGCGTTCCATCATAGCTGTTGCTATTTCTTTCCTAACAGGGAAAAAGGCAGAAGGTACAGAGAGGCAGTCTCCCAAGACGGCAGAACCCTTTTAACATTTTTCTCCCCTTCCTTTCCCTTGGGTTCTCTCTTACCAGGTAAGGCAGAAATGAATGATCATGCCAGCTCAGTCTTGCTTAATCTGAAATCCAGTTCCAGCTCTTCTCTTCTTTGTCAGTGGATGCAGACAAAGCTTACCTGTTTTCTTTCAGAAACATGAACTAACTAGAACCATTTTTCTCATTTCAGCGACTTTTCAAAAACAAATGTTGTTTCTCTCAAATTCTCCTGTTTATTTGATGTCCCAACAAATTCCACATCTCATTCAACAGGGAAGAAATGTAACCCTATGTAATACAGGAAACTAACAGCAGCGATGAGTGCTTTTCTTGCAATCACATCAGAAGAGTGCAAGTTGCTGCCACGTGTAATTTACAAGAGAGAAATCCATTTTAGAGAAAAAATTGCTGCTTAACAATTGTAGAGAGCATCAACATGGATGGGTGAAAGATGACTTTATGACCGACTAGATAAACATCAAGAGACAGTAAAGAAGTCTTTTTAGATGTCAGTCCCTAGTTGTCCTTGATACCTCCAGGAGATTCAAGAATCAAAGTGTTAACTAAATAAACACATGCAGGCTTGTCTGTGGCTCCTGGAGAAACGACCAACATATACTGCCTTTGATGCTTCAGTAAGTATACCATTCAAGACAGTACTCCACTGTTGCTTTTCGGAGCTCAGTAATAAATGATCAGTAGATGCAGGGCAACCTGTTACGTCTGTTCAGTACTGAAAAATGTTTCAAGGTCACTCAAACTTGGAAGGCATTGAAGATGACCTCACTCCTTTGATGTGGATTACAACAACTCTTTTGTTAGGTGTGAATGAGGCATTAGTGATCTGGAAGTGTACATAAAAAGCACCAGGAAATTCTAAATGCTACGATTGACCCTTGCAGTGCTGCTCTCACCCTAACTGCACCTTAAGTAAGAGTTAAAGCTGCTGACAAAATAAGTATTTGGAAAAAGGCGATCTTTATTATGTCAATGTTTTTAACCACAGTTCATATGGTCAGGCAGTTGGACTAGATGGTCGTTGCAGGTTCCTTTCAACTGAAATACTCTATTCTAATTCTCTATTGTCAGAATGAGAACGTAATCTTTCTTCTTGATCTTCTATGGACAGACCACGCATTTTGTGTGGAAAAAGTCTGGTGGAAAATAACAATAATTACTATCTTATCAAGCATTGACAGCTAAAGGCAGTTTCCAGCCTTTCAGTCGGTAACGTATGTACTTCAGTTAAGGTTTCAGGGCTGACCAAAGCAATGAAGTTCTCTTGATCTCACAAGGTTGGTTGGCATGTGCATTGAGGTATTTGTAGTGAGGTGTTTGTGCATAGAGGCATTGCTGTTGACAGCAGAGGAATTTGTCTTTTGGGGATCAAGCAAGGCTAAGGCTTAGATGAAAAATATATTTATAGCATTCACATATCATTTCTCTTTCCTCCAGTGATTAAAAACTAGGGATAGTAGTTGGGCTCCTCAAATGGTCTTTCAATGCTAGGTGCTAAGAAGGGTTACTCTATAAATACACATCTCGTTACTCCTGGGTGACCTCCTGCGTCACTGAGAGAACTTCAAAGACTTGAAATGTCTCCCCTGCATCACTCATTTGTGTGCACCACCCTGTCTCCTTCCTGAAAAAACATTGGGTAAAAGGCTGGAAAAGGCTCAAAGAGATGCATACCCTAACACTTAAGTTATGCAAATGGGATAGTGGTGTTTCAAGAGCTGCTGTATGCCAACAACTATGCTGGTCCTAGGCGTGATGGCCTTTTTGCTATAGCTCCGAATCTTCTCTGAGGGAACGAATGTACAGGGTCTCTGGAAAAGGCATGCCCCCAGCCCCAGCCCTTGCCTGGTGGTCTGTTTTCTAGTCACACACCAGAGCGGAGACTGTTTTGAGAGACAGCCCTTGAAGCCCAGATTGCCACTACTTGTTAAATTTTACAGTGCTGTGATCTGTGGTTGTCCAAGTAGTAACCATAAACGTGAACAGACCACCCATACCCCTAGTCCTCCGGCTTCTCTGGCGCCTCAGGCAAGCCCTTGGGAGGGAGCGTGGAGGGATACCGCTTGGTAAATCAAGCATCGATGCGCTCCCCGTTGATTCCTGAGGCCTCCTGCTAAAGCAGAAAAGCTGGGTTATTAATGGGTTTGCGCAGACCCCCTGAAGCCGTGTCCTGGCTCCTCCTCAGGGAGCCACCCTGTTTAACAGCCTCTCAGCCCCCGGGGCACCGAACCGACTCCCTCCCCAAGGGAGACCCCGCGGGTCACCCGTTCCCCCCTCAGGGCACCTACGTCGGACGGTCCCCAAAATCCACAGAAAGGGGACAACGACCGCCCAGGGCCTCTGCTTCCCCCCGCCTCCTTGCCCCAGGGCAGCAGCTGAAGGCGGGAAAGCCAGGCCCCGCCATCCGCTGCCCCCTCAGCTGCGGGGCTGCAGCCTGCTTTAACCTTTCCCTCACGCCGCCGGCCACCTGGGCGGGCGCTGCTCGCCCCTTCTGGTGCCCGGGAGGAGGAGGAGGAGGAGGACGGTATCGGGAAGCCCCCCCAGCGCCGCAGGGCAGCGGTCGCTGCTTCTTCTCCCCCGACGGGCTGCTGTCGTACCTGCAGCCGGGCGGCACCGCCGAGGCGGGGAAGACCCGTTCCCTCCGCCGCCGAAGCAGCGCTGAGCCGAGCGGCCATGGCGAACCGCCGCCGCCTGTGAACGCTGGAGGGGGCTCTCGGCCGCCTCCTCCCGCCGGCGGCTCCCCCTCCGGGAGGGGGCAGGGTTAGGGGAGGTGCAGCCGCGGCAGCGCGGCGTCCAGTTCCCGCTCCCCCGGTCTGCAGGCGGCAGCAGGACCACTCCCCCCCCTCGCTCTTCCCCTCCCCGTTCCCCCCTCCTCCGTCGCCGCCTGCCCCCTTTCTCCTCAGCGCCCAGCCCGGTGGGTTCCCCCCGCTGCAAAGCCGGACATGGCGACCCTGCTCCTGCGAGCCCCCCGCTGTCCTCCTCCTCCTCCTCCTCCTCCTCCCGCCGCCACCACCACCACCACTCCTGCCGCCGCCTTCTCCTTCTCCTCCCCGCGGAGCTTTTAATGGCTCGGACCTCCGGCGGCCAAGCGCGACTGTCCCTGCAACCAGCCGCAACGAGGAGAGCCCGCGGGAGCCCCCCGCAGCCCCAGCCCCGCTGAACGGTAAGGGCGGCACGCCGAACAATGGGGCCGGGCGGGAGCGGGAGCGGCTCGGGCGACCGCCCCGGCCGGGCATCCGCGGCGAGGGCTGCGGGGCAGGCGGCGGGACCCGCCCGCGGGGCGGCGAGGGGCGTGAGGGAAGCCGGCGGCCGGGACCGACGCCCGCGTCGCTCCCCCCCCACCACCCACCCTCCTCCCCGGGCGGTGACAGCCGCGGGGCCGCGCTGCCCGGGTCCGCTTAATCCCGTTACCGAGGGTAATCCGCGGGGGGAGGCACCGCGCTCCAGCGGCGCCCAGGCCGCCTTCCCTCCCCCGCTTCCCTCAGGCCACCGCGGCCGGGCGCAGTCCGGGCGGCCGCTCCACTTGGTGCCTTTTGTTTCGCCCCCTCCCCGGGCTGGGACCCGGACCCGGACCCGAAGGCGGGGTGTCCTCCCCGGCGGGACTCGCCGGGCGTCCCTGCGGCGGGGCGGGAGCCCTGAGGGGGACGCTGGGCGACGGGGGGAGTTGGAGGGACGGACGTCCCCGTTGGAAAGGTTTAGCCCGGGCAGGCAGCCGGCGGGGAGGTGCCGCTCCGGGGCGGGTGGTGAGGGGGGGAACGACACGGACGTGCGAGGGCAGCGCTCCTCCTTCCCCGCCTCGGCCCCAGGGAGGCTCGGGGAGGACGGGACGGCCCAGCCCGGCAGGCGGTGGTGGTGGTGGTGGGCTCGGGCTCCCCGCTCACCCCCCGGCCCAGCGCCGGCTTCCCTGAGGGGCTGTGAGGGTGGCAGCCCGGTGGTCCCTCCGCCTTCACGCCCCAGGGGTGCGGCGGGGTGGCTCCGGCCTGGTTTTCCCTCGACGCCTCTGCCATCGCCTCGCCCGAGCTGGAAACTTCGCCGCTTTCAAAACTGAGTGTTTCCCGCTCTTCGGTATGGTCGGCTTCGAGCGGGAGTGAAACGCTGGGGAAAGTTTTGAGCAAATGGAAGTTTATTTTCAGAGTGGGAGCTCATGTGTAGTAGGCCTTATCTTTTGTGATTCGGCCACTTTTTTTTTTTTTTTTTTTAAGCAGACACAAACTCTGTGGAGCTTTTTTTAAAGTTGCCAGTTTTGCTTGATTGCTGGCAAGAAATAAATGAAACGTGTAGCGTATCTTTTTCGGTCACAGCCTTCTTACCAGGGTTTCCTTCAAAGAGATTTGTCCCTGGAGGGTGGAAAGATGATTGCTCTAAAGGAACAGTATCGCTCAGCTGTTTTATTATTTGTATCTCTCAGATACTTTGACTCTTGCTCCTTGTATTGCTTCCAGTATGTGTTTACAGCAAGCAGCTGATGTTGGAATCAAGCCAACAAAAGCAAAATTCTGAAGGAGTCCAGTTAAGAAAAGCCCCAAACTTTCCCTTGAACTAAGATATCCCCTTCCCCTACTTACGGATGTTTATGCGAGAACTGCACTATCTAGCTAATTAGCGGGTCTGAGCCTTTTTAGAAATGGTCCCGCGTACCAAGAAAGTAGAAAATCCTCTTAGCTATGCCTCACATGTCCGACCTGATGGGGTCTCGAAACTCTGTGCTGGGAGCTGTGCGTGCTGTGCCTGCCATGTTGCATCCTGGGGCTTGTAGTTACCTTGACATGCACCTCGCTGGTAAGCTCGGTGTGTGTAAGGACCAGGCTGCTACCGAGGCCAGGTGAGAGTTTGCCTTCCCTCTTTGCCCTGGCTTTCCCTGGTGTCAGAAGTGTCCAGTCCAGTGCTGAGCAAAGTGTCGCAACTCTGTGGCTTGGGGATCCCCCTTAATGTTTTTGCTTTATAATCCAGAGCTTCGTTGTCTTAGGTATGGTTTTGTTCTAGGATTGGGTAGAGTCTCTTTTCTTTCCTTTGCGGACAGCAAAGATGAGGGGTTATATGTAGTACACTGAATTACGATAGCTATTTCTGAAAGCTCAGACATGCTGTATCAGCCCAAACACACTGTAAATTCTTTTATCCCCACAGACCTTAAGTTCAAGTGTACCTGTGGAAGGGAACATCGGTAGTAGGGCCAACTGTTGTCATCAGGGGAAGGGGCTAGAAAGCTGTATTTCTCCGCTTGTTTTTTGCAGTATCTTGTGTATAGCCAATTAAATTGTGGGCTTTTTTCTTCTGCAGTCTGTTTTCTTGAACAAACTGAATAAACTAGGAAAGTGGCAGGATGTTTAACAGACAGTAACATGGCACTTCAAAATGTCAAAAGTTGGTAAGAGATTGAATGCGTAATACCAAAGCCTGACGTTTATTTAATGGCTGGACTTCAAATTGGAAATTTTTTTTTTCTCCCTCCCTCCCCCCCCCCCCCAGGTTGACACAGTTCATTAGTCATTTTGTAATCAATATCTTAAAGCGTGCTACTTGTAACCAAAATTTTGAAAGAAAATTGTGGATGATAAATGACCAAAGGGGAAACATCACTCAAATGTGATGGTTTGAAAAAGAAAAGAGAAAGACTTGCTTTAGGAGATGTATTTCAGCATTAAAATTCAGATGGAGAATTCTGAATTTATAGAGCTATTCAGTAAATTTTCCCTGCTGATTTTAGATTAATTTGACATAGGGGAAAAAATCCAAACTTCCACTTAAGAAATTCATATATGATGAAAATTAGCAGCTCTTTTAAAAAAAATATAAAAATTCTTGACACTGATGAATATGAGGCTGCCAGTGCTGGCAGCTTTTTGGATTATGTATGCTTCGTGATGGAGCTATGCAAAAGAAATGCTTCTCTGGTTTGAAATATCTTTGCATTAAGTCTTTGGCTTGCTCTTGGGCACGGATTTCTGAAAGGGACTGACTGGTGCAGTGACTCCCAAACTGGGATCTGTGAGGGCATGAAGCTGGGGAAGATAGTCCATGGGACCATATTGTTTTCACAGTGTTGGCAGTGACAAGTTGGCTGGTGGGCAGAGTAATTTCAGGGCTGCCAGTGGGCTAAAGAATCACGTGCATGTCGCCGGCTGAGTGTGTCCCCTCAGGTTTTGCAGGGTGGAAAACTGTGCAGAGAATGATGTTATGTCTTCTCTGGCTGTTAATGGTTGTCCGTCCCTCTTTCCCGAGACTGGAATTTGAAGTGCAGGTCAGTGCTCTGACCTCATCCTCCCCTTTGCTTCGCTTGCGGGAATGCAGATCTGCGTCTTGCTGACTGCAGTGGAGATCTGGATCCAGAACTTTGGTGGAGTTGACTCATCTTTTCAAACTTACATTTGTAATTAAGAAGTATTTTTTGCAGCTGTAGGATTGGGTTGCAAAACCTGATTATATACATAAATGAAGTTCTAGTGGGTGTTTTCTGCAGTTAAACCTCTGCATTATTAATCTTGGTTACATTCTAGTGCAGAATCAATGTATTTGCATTATAGTTTTCCTACTGTGCTTTGATGTTAGTGATAGGGACTAAACTTACTGGTTTTGGTTTCTGGTTTGTTTTTTCATGGTGCCTGTCTATGCCAGTGTCCTTATTTTATATTGTCTTTTTTTAGAAGAGCATGATAAATATGCTGTTTATTGAATTTGGGTCCACCAACTTGTCCTGCTTTTTCTGTTTCTTCTTTTAGAAATTGGCATATTTATCTTAAAAGGGCCTTTCCAGACTTAATTTCATGACTTTGAAAGGTTGCAGTTTGTGTATTTTCTCTTTCTTTTTTTTTTTTTTTCGTGTACTGTTCTGACTGGTAGGTGCTGAGTAGATGGTGAAGTTTATAGTTTACAGATGGACTGCTGAATTAGGGAGAGTAAAGGGGCAACTTGCTTTTCTGGTTGTAAAGGCAGAGAAGACTGATTAGAGGGGTATAAAAGGTCATCTTGCTCAGTCAGCTTTGAATTTGTGCAAAATGTCAGTAAATTTGGCCTGCAGAAATGTAGACGAATCAGACAATTAGGTCAGTCTTTATCAGATGTGGGCACTATCTTGTTTGTAATCAATTGCAGCATGATGAGCTTTTTAGCCTTCTCTATAATGAAGTAGACTTGATTAAATATTAGGAGAAATGAAAATATGATATGCCTTTTGGGGGATTTGAGAAATGGGGTATGCAACTATTTTTTTTTTTTTTTGGTCTGGAAATATAAGTGGTGGAAATTATTTTTAATGTTTTGTTGTCAAAAAAGTCTTCAAGAAAAAAAGAATGGTGGCTCTGTTAGTTGGTACTCAAATAAAATGAAGCTTTGTTGGTGAAGTTCATGGAGGTGCTACAGTTCTGTTTTCTGTTGATCTCGGAGGGAACTGTTATTTTCGTAATGTGCTCTTGAATGTTACACAGTAAAGTCTGTACACTAAAATTGGTTTTTGTGTCACTGTATAAAATGGAGGAAAGAACTTTCTCAAGCCATGAAATCTGGATACTGAGGTTTGCAGTAGAAGATTTCTGTACAATACGTGTTTGTTACTAGGCATGAGGAATACTTGGCGGGGTTGGGTGGTATTTTAGTATAAGGCAGGGATGGTGTTTCCAGACTGTGTTTTCTTTCCCAGCTTATAAATCGGGTGTAGTGGTAAAGCCCACTGAAAGGTGGGAGATGGTGTCTCTGAGATAGTGTTGCTGATTCCCTTACTGGTGATGCCTTGCATATGCAGCACTCTGCTGCTTGCCATTAAAATCAGTTTTTTTGCTACCTTGACATCAGTGCTGCACGTCCCATGGTACCAGATTTCTCAAATGAGTAGTAATGTTAACAATGATTTCCATCCCAGTTTCCTTCCAAATATGCTGACTCGGGGTGGGGTGGGGGGGCGGCGGCAAGTAATGGTTTGGACCTTGCAGGGTGACTGAATTTGCCATAATGAAAGCACATCAAGGGACTATTACACACCAATTTGATGCGTGGTTCTACAGTCTTGTAAGGCTCTTTAAATTGCCGTTTCAAGCTCTCTCCCTCATTGGCTATGTTAACACAGAAGTGAAGAGGGTAAGTTTTGTAACCAAAGGGGACCTTCCCCTCTTCCACCAAGGTTTAGGTCTCCCCAAAGCATCTGTTTCTATAATACACAAGGTATTTAGGTGTGTAATACACAAAGTATTATAGAGATTCTGCAGCTGGAGACGTGTCACATGGACAGCTCTGACTTTCTGAACAGAGAGATTAGTAGCAAGCCACCCCTGCTTGAAACAACTGCATTTGAGTGCAGGCACTATGCTCTGTACGCCTAGAAAAAATGGGATCGCTGCCTGTGGGACAAACTGCTCGAGTACCTGGATTGTCTTGTACAAAACACTGCTAGGGAAGAGCACACATTTTTATAGGTCAAAAAATGACTTAGTGGTAAACTGGAAAACCTAGCAGTAATAGGAGAAAGTTGGTGTTGTTGGGTGCTTCCTTCTCCAGTCTGGGGCTGCTGCTTCTTGCTGGCCACTGTCAGCCTTTCTGTGTCTTTCACTCCTGATTACTGCAGGACCAGTTGTTTGATCGCTGGCCACTAATAATACTGACGACTGTGTCTCCTTAATCAAAGACTCTTATTTTCAGTCACCTGCACCACAGGCACAGGTCAAGAAGACATTTGTCAATTTATTCAAATAGCAAATGTGGCACAAAGGGTCTAGCTGCTCAGTAACCTGTGTGTGTTTATTTGGCTCTTTGTGCTCTGCATCGTGCATTTTTCTGTTGGTTAAGTTCTTTCAAATAAATTTTTTTCTGTGCCTGGATTAAGCACTTGAGCTGCTGACATTGTGTGTTCATTTCTTCCATCTCTGAGTGTTGTTTTTGGACATGTCCCAGGCTTCCGTCTCCCCACTGAACAATACCAAAGGTGTTCCATGGGGACCTTTGCTAGCCCAGCAATGGAGCACTGGCAGGCTGCTCATTAGTCTTTTATGTCTCTCCTTATCAGTTTTACTGTGGAACACCCTATCGCTTCGGTTGCATATGTTAGAATAATTAGGCTTCCTGTTCGACAGGTTTGTATAGCATTGATTTTGGCCTGAAAGTTCAGGGGAGGGGAAGGCTGCTATTAAATTATATGAAATGGTAAGTATGTCTTTTCCATTACGAGGTGGGTTTAAAACATAGGCTTGCACAAAGAGAGGCAGGAATGCCGAGCAAACTTTCATGTTATTTACATAGGAGGTGTTTTCCTTGCATTAGTAAATAAGTGAAAATAAATCTTGAAAATAAACCTCTTTTAAGAGGAAAAGAGGATGTGGTGATATCGCTATTCAGTTGGAATGGGGCTTCCCATCATTCAGAGGCTCTGGGAACACAGCAGGTATCAGACAGACTTGGAGCATTTCCCTGGCCACCCTGGTCTTCCCACAATTATGGGAAGGGAGGATGGGGTGTCTTTTGGGGGTTGAGGATTTTTTTCTGTTCATCTTTCTCATTTCTTGAATTATCCTGGAGTTTGCTGCTGCTTACAGCTTACCATCAAAGTGAAGTGAATTTGATTTGGTTTTGTTTTGTTAATTCTCTGCAGTCTTATCATTGCAATAACAGTGATTACAACTGAGAAGGCTCTGGCTGGCTCTTGCTGTGATGTATAATACTAGTGTCTTTTTCAGATTAAGGAAAAGTATGATTTGTTTAGTTTGTCCTGCCTGAAGTTATTTTCTCAAACGTCAAGGCTAAAAAGAAAGGTAAAGCTCTTGTAAAAGTAAGAATCTGCAGAAGTTGTGTTTTCTCTCAGGAGTTTCCTATTTTCCAGGGAGCATTTATTATTCAGGCTCTTTATGATATGAAAAATATAAAGGGAGAATGGGGAGGGGGGGGATTCAGTTGCCGTACATTTTAGAGAATTAAGAGTGTATATAACTTTATGTAGCAAGTAGTCTCAATGCATTATGGTAGTTAAACCTATTTTGTGCAAATCTGTAAGATTAGCCTCTTTGGAGGTAATTTGCAGTCTTTTTATTTGAAGACCTCTGCTCCTATCTTATCTTTGTGGAAATTCCTCTTGAAAATCTGTGTTTTGCATTGTGTTTGTAAGACCTGAAACCATTAATGTTTACCTTAAAATATTAAACATTCAATAGTTTTGTTGCTTTTTAAACAGAGGCATCAGTATGTGCATGTAGGAAGATCAACTGTATGGTTGTGCTGTTCTAACCCGTGTTGTTCATTAGCCATTTTTTACAGCTTAGCTGAATTAAATAGTGTAATGTGGAAAGTAAAATTGTTTAATGTTTTGGTGCAGAGCGCCATTTTTTTCTCCTTGTGTCCTTTGAAATGTTGAGCATAATTTTCACTACTATGAAAAAAAAAATACTAGAAACCACGAAAAGAAATATAAAACAAGCAAAAAGGAAAAGATACCTAGAATGTACAGTCAATAAATATGAAACCTGAAGCTAGCAGAAGATATCCTCAAAGTGCCTCAATAGTAAATAAATAAATAAGACAAAGCAGATGGTGTGATAGTATTGCAGTGGAAAGAAGGGCAAGTGACTCTGCCATTTGAATATAAAAAAGGTTTTAAAAGGCATTTAATTAAGTGCTGCTCACAGATCTGCATTTACTAATAATATTTGAATTTTGAGATAAGTCACAAGTGACAAAATTCCAGGGATATAGGATCTGTTTGACTAAAACATGAGAGTTGGAAGTGAACCTCTGAGAGAAGATTTTCTAAACAGACCTGTAGGAGAGAAGTTGCTAATGGTAACTTTATGGGGCAGGTTTTTCCACCTCATTTTTTTTTTCATATTATCTACAATTAAGACTTGAATGGTAATGCTGCCTCTCTGTTTCTGACTATTCTCTGTCTATACTTCTGTAAACTGTTAGGCAACTTCAGCCATGTTAGACAAACAATGAAGCTTAATTAAAAAATAAGTGCTAGATAGAGGAGAGACTCAAATCACTGCAGCTGTTGCTGGAGGTCATCTGCGTTGCCTGTCAGCTGCCCGATCAGCACATGTGTTGGCTGGGCAGTCACATAGGTACTGCTCAAAGCAAATGCAGCCTCATGCTATCTCATTAGCAGTGAGTAAATGGGATAGTGTTGGGAAGGCTGGCAGGACAGGAGGTGTGTGGTGGAGTGAGCCGTGCAGCAGCTGGCTTTTTGTCATGTGGGGGCTGAGGGAAGAGTATTAGTTGGGTGGAAACCAATTTTTATTAGCTCTGTTGGTCACCAGGCGTGAGCACGTTGACATAGTGGCTCATAGTGGGGAGGAAACAAACCTAGTCCTAATGAAGCCTGTCCAGAAAGTGAAATCTGTATCAAAAACCTTGGCCGCGTTGACACCAAGCACAGTTTCCCACAGTTATCTGGAAATGCTTCCCCTAGCCATGAAGCAGTGTGCCTTTATCCAGTGGAGTACCAAAGCGATGGTGCAAGAGCAGGATATCTGTGTGAAGTTTACCTCCAGTTGCCCAGCTTTTAAAGTGCAAATCAAGGACTAGTTCAAATTCTGAACCAGGAAATTTTCAGTTAGGCAATACCTTGAATATGAGCATTTCTTCCTTAATTTTGTGTACAGTGACTGCACTCTAAGGCACCAGAGAAATCATTGGAGCAGTTTCTATTTGTAATAACGCTTCAAGGATCACTTGAAGCAATGGATGAGCAAATGACGCTTGATGGTAGCTCTCTGCTTGAGAAAATCCAACACAGGGAAGCCATTCCTGTCCTCCTGAATGAAGAGATAGTGCATGATGCAGGAGAGCTAGGGACTAATTGTGGCATGCTACCAGTGCATGACTGAAAAATTGAATCACCGTTGTGGTGGAGTAGCGTGTGTGTATGTGTGTACATACCATGAGAAGATGGAGTTCAGAAACATTTTATTTTTCTGGAACCAAGTTGTCGACTTTTCATTTTCCTCTGATTTAAAAAAACAAAGAAAGCCAACAGTCTATATATTCAAGAAAATTCAGACATGTATGTGAAAGCCTTAAAACAACGCAGTATTGTTCTTAATCAAGTATTTGCTAGGGTTGCTTTGGCACCCTTAGATCTGTTGGTAAAATTTCTTTGCATGGTAGATAAAACTACCAAAAACTACCAAATTTTCCTTCAAAGTTGCTTACCTTAAAATTGAGAGTAATGTTTGAAAATACATATTTTATGTTGTTGTTTAAAATATTTAAAGCAGAAAATAGGTGATGTGATGAGAACAGCTAATACACAGACAAGGAATACCCTAATTGAAGCTGAAGTTGTTAGCTATAGAAATGGTGAGCTGTTTGAGTGTGTACCACAATAAATGAATGTAAGTAACAGAACTACAGTGTCATGTAAAGAAAATAACAGGGAGAGCTAGGTATGCCCCTTCATCTTTGGATTCGGATTCTCTGCAAAATCAGTGTGATATGAGGATATTTATAGCTGCAAGATTAGATTATGTCTATCTTTCAGGAAAGCTCAAAGAATTTTCATTTTAGTGTAAACATAATTCAATAGAAAAAATCCTGAAAAAGAGTCTATATTCTACTTTTCTGCCTGCTTTTGTCAAAACAAAAATGCCCCCTCCAACCTGAACAAAGTTCTTTCCGCTTAAAAGCACCCCGAGGTTGGAACTGAAGCCTGGATGTGTGCTGTGAAGGGAAAATGGTAGCTCTACATCTAAAAAATGTCTACAGAAAAATGTAAAATGCTACTAGAAGTTTTAAAGCCTCCTATCTGTGGCAGTTCCGGGCAAGCCTCAGAGCAGAATGAATTTCAGAGAATGGTCATCTGAAAACGGTCCCAGCTTGGCAAGGAAAATGTGATTTGGAGACATGGAAGAGAAAATTAATCAGAATAATAGGTCTGGCCCTTGCAAGCAGATTGAGCCTAATGAAATTAATATCTGAAAATTAATTATAAAACCAACCTGATAATATATAACAGGACCTAAGAGGATGTTTTAAAATCTGCAAGTATCTCCAGGATTTTTCTGCAGAAGAGTTCCCAGGAGTGGAAGAAGAATGTCTGCTTTTGTTTTCCCACAGAATATTTGAGTTGCAGTAAGCAACCTTGCTTCACTCGTGTGCATATGTTTCCTGTTGCAGTCAAGTGACAGTTTGGCTTAACTTGGAAAAGGCTGAAATGCCTGAGAGCTGGATTGTACAGTATCATCTGGGTAAAAGTTTCCTAAAGTCTTTTGGCAGTGTCTGACTTTTGTGAAACAAAATATGCTGCAGCAATTTATAATTTGTATGTGTGTATATTAACCAATGACTGAATTTATTCTAAGCATTAACTTGCTTATTTATGGCAAATCCTAGAATAGCCTATTTTTTTCGTTAGACTTCCAGGCTAAATTTAATTGGAATTTCATCAGGAGGACAAACTAGTCTGGTTACTTTTGAATGTATTTAAGGAAGGTTTCGTAACTGCTTGGTTGGTATTCCTCCAGTAAGGCCTGATCTTTTTTTATCTACGAAGTTTAAAGCTTGAGGGGACAATAAAGACTCAAATCAATTGGAAGTAATTGCAACTAGATCATCAGCATAGTTTTGTTTAATTTACAGTGTTTATTTAGTGCTCTCCTGTTGAGGAAGTTTAATCAAATTCCTCGTGCTGTGGGGGACTGCAGGGAAGAATAGCAATGATCTGGGTGCTTGTTTTGAGGACTCTACCTTATATATATATCTGTAGTTCTGTGTTTGGGAAAGAAAGATTTTTAATACCGGGTGCGGTGGTTGGAGTGGTTTCTCTGTAACTGGGCATGAGGACACAGGGTCTCCCTCTTGGCTGGGTGCTTTCAGCGAGGCCAGGCTTGTCCCACATTGATGCTCTGAAAGCATTGAGAGAGGAGCTCTGCTTTTAAATTTAAGTCACACAGCAACGTAGGTGAAATGAGTCCTTTGAATGTTAATACAGTGAATACAATTGTATTAATACCACGTCCCTGCTATTTTGGAATAGACAGAATAGCCTTTAGAAGCTCTTAGTTCACTGCTTGTTGTTCGTATTTCTTGTTTAAGTGTGCTGTGTTACAGTGCTCATCTTTGAGGGCTGTGTTGGTGGAGCCTGATGCAATATTACACGGTGCAGAGCTAGAATCCTTAACCCCAAAGTTTGAGAGCCTGTGCTCTATGGGACAGCTTCAGGCTGTTTTCTTCAGGGAATAAGATTTGATGGGGACAGTTGAAAAGCAAAAGTCTTGACCTTTGAACGCATGGAACATTGTGGGGAGTTATCCTTACCCAATATGCAATTAGCTCATGTTAGAGGAAAGAACAGTAACCCCTTTCTTTGTGCCTGTTTCTTGTCTACCCTTTATGTCCCCTTTATTTCCCCTCCTTGAAATTCCCATATGCATATACTCTCAGTGTTTTAACAGTATGTATGGTTTTTTTTCTGATTCACTAATAAGGCTGAATTTCTTTCAGGGTGAAAGAAAAACATGATGTAAATCAAGGTTCTGTGATTCTATTTCTGCACATCATGTGTGCTGCTGTTGGCAGTCTTGGGAAGAACCATTCCTCTTGTCTTAGTTTTAACGTCAGTTTGTGCGAAAAAATAAACCCAACAATACTGTTGCCATTGCAAGGCTGAGATTAGGAAAATGTATTTAATCACTAGAAATTAATGAATACATGGCTTTTCTTCTTGAAATAAAGGGCGAAGAGTCTGCAATCTGAATTATTCCTTTAATGAAGGTGGGATGTTACTGATGCTACTTTTATCAGGTTTTCAGGTACTAAGAATTATTTGATGTTCTCCAAACCTGGCTACATTGATTATTTGTACAATATTTACTTGTTTTTCATTCTTGAATTCTATGCATGTTTTTATTTCCCAGCCCCTTTTTTAAATGCAGTTACTATCTGTGACAGCATTCTATAGTATTTATCCATAATATTTGTATTTATCTCTTCCATTGATAAGCTAAATGTGAGGGAAGGACACGCTGTTTATGTTCTGTAAAGTTTCAGTAAGCTTATAGCCAAAACTGTTGCTGGTATAGAGTCCCGGAACTCTTTAGCTGTTCATTTACATCTTCAACAAAAGTGTAAGTATGTAAGATTTGAGTAATACTCTTTTTCCATTAGTCCTGCAGTTTTCTTAACAGTAAGGAAGGAATGCAAATCTTTGGAGACTCATCTGAGGTTTTGATGGCCCAATAAAACTAAAATTTTTTTGGCAGGAAGCCTTTAAATGCTGCAACAGATCTTGCATATGGTTGGTATGATTTAGAAAGACTACAAATGGCAAGCCCGCTATTGGACAGTTATACTGATGGATTTGTTAGAGGCTTTTTTCCCTTCTCCCCTGTAGCAGAGTACAGTCAGCTGAAGATTTGCTTTGTGATCATCACAAGATTCAAATTTAAAATGGTTTTTAAATTTTGTGCTTTGTCATGTAAGTTCTACATACACATTGTTGTGTACCATATGATTAAGAAAAACTTAAAGAAACATGCAGTGATTGTGAGACAATTATCAACTACTAAGAGAATCTGAGTATTAATGTCCCTGTTTTCTTTCTTTATTTATTTTATTCAGTCATTTTTCCACTAAGAGAAATCCATCTAATTTTTTTCTTTTTTCATGGAGTTTTCATGGATTTACAAATCAGTATCTTTTTCCGTCACTTAACAGATCAGGCACTTTGAACAGTAAACACGATGTATCTTCTACTCTGTAATGGATAGGACCTTATATTCTCAATGGTAATCACCCTTGATATTACCTGCTTCAATTTTTGTTCAGTGATTTGTAGGATGAGGTTCCTGTTGTTGCCATTGCCTGCAGAGCTGTGTTTTCAGTGACTGACTGAAGGACAAGTTTTAGGTAACTACAGGCTTGAGGCAGTGTTTGTAGGAATCTTGTCAATGGTCCTAAATTGTCTTTTCTGTATCCATAATCTGATTGAAAGGTGCTCTCTGTAAGGACTGATTTTTTTTTTGTTCAGGCTTCTTTCAGATGTCTTAAATACCACTGCTTCCATTAAAAGAAAAAAACCCCAACGACAACAAAAATCTACTCCATGGTTTATGATCTTACTGTTGGGGATTTTTTCTGCTGGTAAACTGGTCTGTGTAAAACTGCTCTAATTCTTCCTAAATCTTTAAACTTCCCACTCAACTTGCAGACCACATCCCTTACATGCTCCTACACTTTATTATCCTGCAGATAGTTTGTTCCCTTGCTGCTCTGCTGTGGCAGTCGTCTTGGTTCCCTGGGAAGCTTTTGTTCTGCTCTGGGTTGTCCAGTTCCAGTACAGAGAGTTACCTGTGGCACGGAGTCCTCCTGAAGGACTCACTGTGCTGGGGTTTGTCTTCATGGCAGTTGGCTTTCCAGAAAGATGATGTGCAACCTAGTTACTGGACCAGTAGAGATCTGTCAGTCTTTCTGCTTCTGAATTTTAATAATTCTTCTCTAACTGCTATCTTCCATGCTATATAAAATATTCTGTGCATTTGTTTTCTTGAAATGTAATTAATCATTATTTTTATGCTCAGCTAAAGCAGTTTGTGATTAATAACCTCAAGGTTCCTTTTTGTTACCATATACTTAGTAATTTTATCTGTGTTAGTAAGGCATGATGACCTATTTTGGTTAGTATGTCTGTTTTTTGAGCTGAAGGATGATAGCAGACATGTTTGTTGGAATGTCTTGGCTATGCTAGAGACAAAAAAGGGGAGTAAAATACAAAAAATGTTAGTGGAGCGGGGATTCTGTTCCATAAGATATTAGAAGCATGTTAGACTATGAAAGTGGTAAAGCGTCAATCTTGTTTTTAAAAACTGTCTTTAATAAGGAGTTCATTTGTATACTTCTGATCATTCTAAGACTCTTCAAGCAAGCCTGAGTTCGGTACAGTAATTCAGTAAGGTGCCACTATGCCCTACATCCATTAACAGAGGTTCTCTGCTGCCTGGCTGTATGTATTCCTTACTGACTAAGACAGCCACTAATTTTTTTTTTTATTAGATGAATGCAACTTCGAAGGCTCTTCATTGAATGAGTCCATTAAGAGAGCTGCCTAAAGGATATCTTATTTTTGCAGAACATGCGAAAAGCCAGAGTCACTTTGCAAGCTGAGGGCTGTGGTAACATACTATTTATTTCCCTTAAAGCAATATTGCATTTGGCTGTTCTGCTGGTTCTTCATGCTTAGAATTTACTAATCGAGGGGAAAAGACTTTAAAAGGATTGAATAATCATACCCATAGTTTTTTTTTTGTTATGTTGTCTTGCATTAAAAAAAAAAAAAATCCCTTTTTTTTTTTCCCTTAACTTAACAATGTCTAACAACCTCATAGGCAGTTGTTGTTTATCCATTTCCCTATCTTAAGCACTTCAGACAGGTGAGATCCAAGCCATAAGCCTCCCAAATTGTACACATAGTATTCTCTAACTGACTAACTAGTCCTAGTAGTTGCTAGATTCATGCTTTGTTGCAAGAAGGGTGAAAACTTCAGGTTCATGACTGTGTGTCTACTTTGTTTAGTAACAGCCTCCGTGGTTTTTCTAGCAGCCTTATTTAAACTTGACTTGGTGAACAAAGAAGTTTAATTCATTTAGAGGCTGAACTTTCTGTGGCAACGATACAGGCAAAACTGTGTAGGCTTGGTAAATGGGGATGAAACCCAGGATCCACCAGCGCAAACTGAGGAGATGAGAATGGTGAAACTGCAGGGTTTGGCCTTGAACACAGCTGATAGCTGAAGGGTAGGAAGAGTTTATCTTCCGACCATGGGATGCTCCTGCTGACCTTGCTGCGTTGCACGGGGTGAGAATAGTGTGGTTTTCCCAAGCATGTCAGAGGGTATCTGGGGAAATCTTACTGGGAGAAGGGGAGAATTAGGGCTTGCTAGACACCAGCATATAGTGTTGCATGTAGCCTTTTTCTTCACTTTCTTATTTTTTTCCCCTGTAGTCCCTTGCTGCAAAGATTAAGTGTGTTGGTAGCTTTTCGGTATTGTGATATAGTTACTAAGCAAAATTAGTTCTGTTTCTGTAGTCTCTAACAGCAAGTAGAGCTTATCAAAATTATTGCAAGGCTGGAAAATAGACTGGTTTGTACTTAGAGTTTATTTTAACATAGTTAGGACTTAGGGTCCTTTCTGGTGTGAACCTTTTATTCTATGTATGAGTTGCTTGTGTGCAACTGGGCCACTTGCATACCTTCCAGGGGTTGCTCAGACGTCCCCTGAAATGTTACCCTAGCTGGTCCATTAAAACTTGCTGTTGGTGCCACAGTTGTTACCTCCTTTTCGGTTATCATTCCGTAAGTACTTGAAAAATTGACCTAAGTTGCCCCTGTACAGCCTTCTCTTGATTTCTGCAGAAACATCACTTTTTTCAGGCAGAAATATTCCAGGTGGCGTTCCTTGGAGGGGCAGGAGGGAGGAAGAGCTTCCATGCCTGTCATTAAGTAAATGGGCTCTCTTCCAACATGTGCTCCTTCTGTGCTTGATTCCTGGATAATCATCTCGCTGAGAGCATCCCTTTCTGCACAGTGAGCCAGAAAGGTTGGTGTTCTTTAGCTGCGTGCAACTTGAAATTCAGCCTCTACTGGTAGGAAAAGAGAAATTGAGCCATATTTTCACCTCTACAACCAGATATAGAAACATGGAAACCGTTAAGATTGCTTTTCAAAGTAGGGGGGGAAACATCCCTCTTTCTGAAGCATTCCAGCGTTCTTAACAGCCTATTTTTGCATAGATGGGTTGGGAATCTCCTGTAACGCTAAACGTTCATTTACGGTCTGATTCTGTGGCCTGGTTGAGGCAGAGGGCTGGTTTTATGGCTGCTGCACGCCGTTTCTCGGCGTGAAAGTCTGCGGGCTCTGCTGGGGCAACCTGGAGGCTGCCGTGCAGCAGCACGAGTTCGGAGAGAACTGAAACGAGGAGCTGTGAAAGCACTGAGAAACTGGCAAAGAAAATTTTGAACTTCTTGGATGTGTATTCTTTAAATAGTAATGAGAGGTCAGATCCTGAATGCTGGCAGCAGGCTGCTAGTATTTCACCAGGATTTTGAGTAAAATTGTTTCAGTGTGGAAGAAACAACTTGGAAACATTAATTTAAAATCTGTAATGTGAGATGGCTGCAATGTTTAATACAGACCTTGGGAAGTAGCAAAGCTGTGGATGATAAGCAGGTTGACACCAGGATGCATAAAAAATAATGTAAATGTCTTCTTTTTTAAAAAACTTTCTGTTTGGAATAAAACTGGCAAATTAAATTTGAATCTTTTGGGAAGGCCTTACCTGTACCTGCTGGTTTCACTTAAATAAAACACTTGGTAGCAGTGACTTCTCAAATTAAGTAGGTTAAACAATGTCCCTTTTGTATTGTCATTTATTGTATACAGTCATTTAAAATATATAAGGCAACTGAAGGGGAGCTACCCTTTAAATTTTTTAGATCTCTACTTTAGTGTCTTTACACGGGATAAAGTTCTGCTTTTTACATTTTTCCAAGTGTAAGTACTTTTCATTTTTTGAGAAGCAGAAAAGCTTTTGCGTTATGTATTTGCTTTCAATTTAGCTGCCAGATGCAGAGAGAATATTATCTTTTTGAATAAACTCAGGACGGAGAACTCATCTGGGAGCTCAGAAAGTAGGAAAGCTTTTTCTTCTTCCTTTGTCCCTTTTAATCTATGAACAAAATAATCAGATGGGAGAAAATTAGGATTATGTGCATTAAAGCTTGAAGCACACAAAGAACTCTAGGTATCTAACTGAAGGCTTCATGCAAATTAGGTTTCTCACAGCCTTAGTGTTTTTTAGATACCTAATAGAATTTCTTGATATTTCAGTAAATTTGACTATTAGTGAATTGAAAAATTAATTATGGTCACCAAATCTTAATCTCTCCATTGTATAATAAATCATTCTGTTTTAAATAGCAGTCTTGTTTGTGGTAAAGGGTTTTTTGGTTTTTGGTTTTTTTTTTTTTTTTCATTTGCTGATGCATTTTTAGGATAACTTTTAAGACATCTTAGTGGTTTAAGTTTAATTCCTTCCAAATGCAGTGTATCGAAAGCCACAGTAAAATTGGTGTCTTAGTATAAAGAAACAAATCCACTGCTAATTTCTTAAGACAGGAGGTGTAAAAGCAATAAATGTAAACAAGACTATATAACACTTAGAAAAGTGTGTAAATATTGTGTAACCTGCTTGTTATGGAAAAAGAGGTACTAAAGTAAATGTAAAGACTATATTTAACTGCAAATGAATCTTTGAGATGTATCAACTGATAGAAATGAACTTCTAGAGGAAAATGACAAAAGCAATTTTAATGTAAGGTTTTGTCCTTACTAATGTGTTTAATTTCCAATAATGACTTAAGCCATCTGTTTTATTCTTTTTCCATTTGGACCATAAAATTAATCTAAAAAGACTTCAAAAATAGTCTTATGCTGTCTTTTTTACTTCACCAAGTTTCATGTACTAGTAGAGCATGTATTAAGCCATGGAGGCGAATCAAAAGGAACACTGCCAAGGTGCAGGCTACAATATAACCGTATCTTTTTTAAATGATGAAGGACAGATGCACAAAAGATTGGTTTTGGTGGGTTTTTTGGGGGTTGTTTTGTTTGGTTTGGTTTTTTGGTTGGTTGTTTGGGTTTCCTGAATAGTTACTCTTTGCTGCAGAAAAATAACCTGTTCTTTTCCAAGCAAGGCTTGTGATACTACTGCTACTAGTCCTAGTTCAGGAAGCTCTTGCGAGATGTGTGAGCCTCAGATACACTTTCAGTGTGCTTGTCTCTGTTTAAGAGATTTTCACCTCATTTTCCGCTGCAGACTACTTTGTGCATGGCTAGTTGTGTATTCAGATGAGATTTGTCCCCTACACGTATGAACTTGAACTGCCATTTCACATGTTGGGGGGAGAATGAAATAACCTACAAGTAGATCCTCCCAAGCACAATTCCTGGAAACTGTATGCTGTTGTGGGCATGTTTATTTTCTACTTGTCTCCTTGCTGTGATATCTCAGCTTTTTGAGGAAGGGAGCAGACAGTTTATTTAAAAACCTGTTACAGCAAAATGTCATTTACATAAGCAACAGTAGATGCCTTCATGCTTCTGAACTCTGTTTTCCTTTGCAGAGACTAGGAAGACTTTTTCTGTGAGTCTGATCAAAGGATGCCTGGAGTCTAGAGCTACATTACCCTGTAATGTTAGAGAGACTTCTTCAGCAAGGCAAGACCGAAAACTCAAACCATCTCATATATGCTTAAAGAAATTGAAAGGGGCTATACTTGAACTCTCCTTTTCAGAATGATCAGGAGCTCAGTCCAGTGTTCAGGCTCCATTTTTGTTTGTAGTCCAAGGTTGTTTTGCCTTCAGGTCTTAGTGAAGTTGGAGGATAAGGAAGCGTTCTTGGTGATGGGATGGGGCTTTGCAGTGTTCTTTCACACCCTTCTCCTCACTTCACCCAGCTGCTTCCCTTGTGGTTACATCCAAGCCTTAACTTTACATTATTGAGACTTTTTTAGTTTTTGCTTGGATGCTACCTGGATACTACTTGATATCTGAAATTGGCTGCTTTGCAAAGACATGCCTGCTATCCTCTTTTAACAATATGAAAATTTAAGCGCTCCCTCTTTCTGCAGCTCGATCTAGAAGGGATAGTCATACTGGTGGCTTTGGTTCCCAGAGTATTCGTCTTTGATTTGCGGGTAGTCACAGAACCTCCCAAAGACTACTGGAATGACAATAGCTTTCCATTTGGGTTAAATGAGGGAGCAGTTAAATACCCTTTTGTTTAGGTGAGACAATAGTCTTGGAAAGATTTTTTTCTTAACAGTGGTCTTGTGAGACTGAACACAGAGGCTTGTGCTGAGCAGTTAGAGCATTGCTGCTGTTCAACTTCATTGTCTGACTCCTTGACGGATTCCTGAACAACACAAAGAAGCATATTAAAAATCATGTCTTTTAATGACAATGAATATGTCTGATATTGGGCAAAGCGTGAACTATTATGGCAAAGTTTTCTGCTGGTGAGGAGGTCTTGCAGAAAGCTGTGAAGCTTTGTGTGGCATTGTTTCCATTCCTTCATAGGGTTTGTTTGAAAAATACCAGGATCATAAGCTGCTGAAATTGGAAACATGAAAGGAATTTCAGGGGCTGAAAAAAACCGTGATGGACAAATATATCTTAACATTAACTTCAAAGGATCTGTAATACAGAGGAAGTTGTTAAAGCTGATTTCTGACTATTTTTAGTACGAAAGGGGAAGAGTTAGTGCTGAAAGTGTAAGAGCATGGAACAAGGTAATACTGACCTCTGGCCTGAGAGGGAAAAACTGGCCGCTTCCTTTTGTAAGATAGTTTTCAAATATCTTCTATTAGGACTAAATAGTTGACCATACTCACGAGGTCTGGTTTTCCTGAATCTGTTATACTTGCCATAAAAGTGCCCGGTGGTGGATCCTGTGTCTGAATCGGCATGATTCTGGGTGTTCATAGGAAAGTACAGGTCAGGACTTCTAATGGCCAATCTCTGTCTAGTTGGACTGGTTGGCTAAAAGTGGCCCCAGAATAATAAATTACCTGCTATTAAATGATCTGTAGTCATATATTCTGATCTGTATCTAGCACTGGTAAGTTACAGAGTAGTACCAGTGAAACATTCCTGGAGACATGCCTTGTTTTGTCTATTTGAAAACAGAGCAATGGTGCTTTTATTTAAGAGACAGTCTCAGAATTAGTGGGAGCTCAGAGGCATGCAAAGAGAAATGAGGTGCCAAGAACTAGACTAGAGCTGTAGTCCAAATGCTTCTATGGTTTGGCAGAAGTTGTAGATAAGGCAGAGTGTTGTGGGAACAGAGCATTGTCAGAAGAAGTAGGGTAGCAGTTATGTGATGTTTGTTGATGCTCTGGATGGAGTTGCACTTCGGTGAGGTAAGTGGTGCTGTTCTGAAATCACAGTGGAGAAGTAGGGGTGAGTCACTGAAACAGTCATCTTTAGTGCCAGTATTGAAATTTGTGGGATAATCACTGAGCTGAGACAAGTAAGCCCAAGAACATGATAAAATAAGTACTAACAGACTTGCTGCCATCTGACAAGTGGTGCTCATATCTCAAGGAAAATTTGACCTCTTCACACAACAACATAAGACATGTCAGTGACTGAGCTTTGTTGTTTAACAAGCTGCCGCAGCTGTATTTCACATCATGCTAAGAGTTAGTGTTATCTTCGGTGCAGGAAGGAAAATGTGGGCAACTGTTCCATTGCAAGTCTATCATAGGAGCCAGTAGGAACCAACTGTAGTTTTATGTGGAGGTTTGTGTCGCCAGCGCTGTACAGATGAGAGCCTGGACAGTGGATGAAGGTGATCTCCAGCCTCTGTGGCTTTGAGTGATTTGTGCAGAACAGGAAAGCCACCACCCACTGTAGAAATTTTCGGGCAGCTGAATTGGCAGCTGAGCCTAATACAGTGTTAGAACAGATTGGTCTATTGTTTGGGTTTGGGTTTTTTTTTGGGGGAAACTGTGTGTGCCTGCATGCAGAACATAACAGAAAAGTGTAAGAGGTGGTGTGTGGAAGCAGAGAGAGTGTGTGAGGCAAGAGAGATCTTGTTGAGCAGGCTGCTATCTGGAAAGAGATCTCGAGTTCAAAGTTTTCCTGCATGACTGATTCCTACTTCTCAGGGGAAGGATTTTCTCTGGGTTTCAGCTCTATCAGTTTCTCCCAAGAGAAGTAGCATACCTAAGCTTTAAATATTTTCTAGGTTCTTGAGCTAAAAATGGGTGATACTGAGAAATGCAAATTCAGTTCTCGTTGGAAGCTCACTTAGTATTTCTGAAAGGGAACCAAAGTTTATATACTTTCTTTAAGGCACTTTAGGCATGTTTTTAACAACAGGTGAGAAATCGAACAGGTTAGCTGCCAGGCACAAAATATAATTGTACTTATAACATGGTGGTAAGGCTTTGCAAGTGGGCATATATCTCGCCTTATGAGTGGCTGCATAAATCAGTTAGGCCCTCATAAAGCTCATCAAGAGGCCATTTTCCTGACATCTCCCAGTTTTGTAGTTTGCCTGCCATTTTAGGAGGGTCTTGGGAGGAGAGCTGCGTGGCTGGTGGGGGACATAAAGGCAGAACAAGCTTTAATGCTGTCTCTAGTGCCTTCCCTTGTCAGTCAGCTTCTGAATCCCTGCAGAAGTAGAGTGGCCTCTCTTCTTCCTCCTTGATCTTCCTCATCCCCTTCTGCTACTGCCTTTCAGAACCTCTGCAACTTCTCAAATGACTTTCAAATTTACTCGCACAGCACCGTAATTGAGCTCAACCACCTAAAGTGGGGGACAGGAGCTTTTCTTGTATAACTCAGCTCTAATGATGTTTTTAGTACCAGGCCACAAAACAGAAGCAGGTAAATCCGATTGTTTAATGTAGGCAAAATGACAGATTGGCTATACCTAACCCAGTCTAGAAACATGTAGTACAGCTGTGTTCATATAACAGGAACATGTTTTATCAAGTGCAGCTCTCCAATAGGAAGCAAATCTTTGTCTCTCTTGTGGCTTCAGCGGGTGCTGCTTATGGGTATTCCCTCAGAGCCTGCGGGCAAATCTCAAGAAGAGCATGGAAGAGGTAATGCTTTAGGAGATGGACATCAAAAGATGGGGCTTCCCAGCACTACACATCTTGCTGAAGATTCCTGGGCCTGTAACACGGGGTTTAGCCCCAGTATTTTCAGCCAGAGATCTGGTTTAGCCAGCATCCTACTCTAATAATGGCCAGTAGTAATGCTTAGGGGGAAAAAGTTTTAGTAAAGACTGATTCCTCCCAGCTTTTGGCAGGCTGCAGTTCAAGGACTTGGAGCAAGAAAGTCATGTCTGCACCTTTGTTTAACAGTCCTTGACAGACTTTGTTTTATGAATACATCTAATCATGAGTTAATCTGTTCTAAATTTTTGCCTTCACAACATCCTGTGATAACAGGTTCTGCAATTAATTGGAGTATGAAAAAAATACCTCCTTTTCCTCTTGTTTTTAAACAAGCTGCCTGATAAACTTCATTTTATACAGCCTAATTAATTTATTCAGAGACATGGCTTGCTATTTGCTTTCTCTAAAATACCACTCATGGTTTTATGTCTGTCATCTTATCCATCTGCCCTTCTAATCTAAAAGTACTTCTTTGTTTAGTTCTCCTTAGGTTAAAGCTGCTCTAGACCTCCCATCATTACCACCCTTCTTTGAACCTTTTCTTGTTCTGCTGTATGCTTCTCTGAAAATTGCTCAGAGTGGCAGCCCTAGGCTGCACCAAGGATTTGCAGTGGTACAGTGGTGTTCTCTGTTGCATTGGGTGTCCCTGACCTGCTCAGTCCTGATGTTCCATTTGCTCTCCTGACCGGCACTGAGCTTTGCTGTTTCTGAGTGTTTCCTCACTTTAATTAAACTGCCATGACTCCAGGGTTTCCGTTCACTATATTGGCTATTACTTTGCGTTGTGTGTGTATAAAAACCTGCCAAATCTATTTGCAGCTCTTCACAGTTAGTTCTCCTGATTCTGTAATCACTAACAAACTTTATAGTCTTCCTGCTTGCTCAATTTTCCACATAAATAATGAATATATTGAGTAGCACAAATGCAGAACCAGAGCTGTTGTGAAACCTGCCTGTTTATTCCTATGCTGTTTCTTCTTATCTAACTAGTTGTTAATTCACAGAAGGACCTTCCATCTTATCCCATGACAGTTCAATTTCTTTAAAAGCCTGTGGTGAGAGACATTGTCAAAGGTTTGTTAGAGATCTAGGCACACTGTATCTATCATACATACCACACTTATCCATATATGTCATAGGAAGTTTGTTGTAAAAGAAGCCATGTCATGATGGCACTCCTATATCATGTTTATTTGCATGCCTCCTAATCCGCTCTTACAATTTCTGTCAATTTTCTCAGTGCAGGGGTGAGCCTGTAGCTGCCAGCCTGTAATTCCCTGGAGCCCTTTTATTGAAATTGGCAGCACATCCTCAGCTTTTTATATATCATTTGTTAAGTTTGTCTTAGAAGGAAGCTAGGCAGCATGGTTAATAGTTCTGTGGTTGTATGTTGGAGTGCCTTTAAAATTCCTGGGTGAGCAGCATGTAATTCTGGTAGCCTGCTGTTTGTCGTAAAGTCTGATCTAATGATGCTGTGGTTTTGACAGTCTTCTTGTACCTGTACTGTCGTCTTGTTCCTGTACACACCTTGCATTCTCCTGAGTTTCAGGAGAGTGGTGGCCAATTTGGCTCCATTATTCCTTGGCCCTGCTGAGTAGGCAGGCAGACCTTCCTACTCCCATGTTGCTGCCTCGAGTGCTTCCTACGTCTGAAACGGGAGCTGGAAAGGAGGAGGCTGTTGGAAGGCAGCAGTACGCATCCATGGGGGAGCACCTCTTTTTGCCTCAGTCCTAGTTTCTGTTGGCTTAAGCAGGTCCAGAAGCCATGGCAATACTTTTTTATATATATATTTAGAGAGGCTTTTATTGGATGAATTATTTTATTTGCATGGAAGGTGTAGTTCAATGTAATTGTTTCCAGTCCTTGTCACTTGGAACAAATCTCAATTTCAATTAAACCAAACTTATACAATGAGGTTTTTCAATTTTTTGCATAGATAATGGATTTATTTAATATATTAAGCTATACTGTTCTATTTCAGATTATATTCATAGCAAGATTTTAATGCAACTCTTCAAATGTGTAAGACATTCATACAATTTAGAATCAGAATGAAGGGGAAGATGTTTATTGTTCAGAAGAGTTAATGTGCATTTTTATTTTGAAGCAGTTCAAAATTCAGTGTTTCATATTCATTCCTGCCACTGATCTTCAATATTTGTAACAAAGATCCTTAATTGTGTGTGTGAGCTCTATTTTTGATGTGGGTCAGACTTACGCTCCCATGTCTCTAACGGTTTTCTGGCTGTTTTTTTTGTTTTTACTCCCTGGAAGGAAAGACGTAATTCCTTGTTCTAGTCTCAGAATACCTAAGGTGAGACAGCAGTGCTGTTTTCTTCCTCTCTTACCTGCTTTGTTTTCCCCTTTCTTCTGTCTTTATGTATGTAGATATTTTTTATTCAGCTTCAGTTTGCGTGTGTGTGTCCCACAGTTTTCCTTAATAGCTTTTTGCTCTGACTGTGTAGGATCTTGGCTTGTGTGTGTGAGGTTTGTGCAACCATTTTTATCTAGTTTCTGCCGTTTTCAATGGCTTCTGAATCAACTTCCCTCCCTTGAATCAATTGAGGTAATGTGGTGTGGTGTTGCTTAGCAATGCCGGGAAGCTGATACTGCCTGGGTGATGTGTGCACTGTAACCGTGCTGAGCAAAAAAGAGACTACCTGTCCTCTGTGGTCCGTGCAGAGAAGAAATCTTGCATTTTCTAATGTTTTCAGCATTCTTGCCTTTACATGCGTGTTTGTTTTTTTTCCTTTGATGTTGCTGAGTAACAGTTGTATAGACTTACAGATGTTCCTCCGCCCTTCTTCCTGATACACGCAAGTGTAAAAAACTTCATAGCATGTAGAATCAAAATATAATTGGGATGTCGATCTTTAAAGAGCTGGGTATCTAATTAACTGTCTTGAGATAGGTATGTTTTCAGTCTTCCTCCCCCACATACCAAGCAAAGCTGTCGTGAAGGCAGAGCTGAGCTTTGTAGGATGTTTCAGTCCTCCAAAGCAGCATAGACTGGCAGCCAATCTAGTGCGCTTGGCAGAGGATTAAAAACCAGGATGAATTTGATACTTCCAACCATGTAAGAATATAGAATGAGTTATTTCAGCAGCAGATGTAAAGGTGTTAATGGAAGTTATTAGCTCTGAAATATTTCTTTTAAATTATTGATGCTTACATTGAAATCTCTAAATTTTCAGCTGTGGATAGATTTTAGTCTCATTTAAATGGCAAGAGAACTAAAGTGTTTTTTTTCCCCACTTTCTTGTTTTGTTGTTCTTGTCCAAAGCCAAGGGACTATACATAAAAAAAAAAAAAAAAAGGATCTGCTTGTTTCCTTCTCTCTCTTACCTTCTTCTTAATAAGAAGCACTAGAAAAATTACATATAGGTGAGTCAAATATCTTTGAGCCACAGTTTTACCAGGTGGTTGCTCTCATTCTTCGCACAATATAGAACAGCGTGGGATAACCCCATGTTTAAGTCATAGGGTAGGATAAACATGAAGGTAGTATTTTCCCCTTTTAAACCAATCAGAATACGAACCCAGGTTTTTACTTACAATCCTGGGGGGAGATTGAGAGGGTGTTCCCCATCAGCCCAGGAGTTGCGGACCCTGACAACTTTTCTTTCTTTGATGGCAATTATACTGAGTGTAGCTGTATAGCAGGTATAAAAACTGGATCGGAGGTTTACTTTTTTGTTCGTTTCACGCAATAATGTTTGCGCTTCAGTAAGCGCAAGCCCCCCGTTGTTTTTCAGAAACTCTCCCTCGGTGCAGGAAGGCTTGCAAACTCCTTGCAAACTTTGTGTACAGCTAGCCAAAGCAATTTGGGTAAGCGATCGCAGCTTTCAGGTACCTGCTACCTGCTGTCTCAGCGCTGCCAGGTCACCTGTACCTTCGAGCCTGGACCCCAGCGCCAGACCGTCTTAGAGAGCAACCTGGCAAACAGCTCTGCCGACGGCGTGGAGGAAAGGTAGCGATGAGGTGGGGGCATGGCCCTCTGCGGCCGGATCGTGGGGACCCAGCCTGAAGAACGAATCTGGGCACTGAGGGTGCAACCGTTGATGTCAAAATGTGCCCAGAAGCAGACGGTGGTGGTGGAGAGGTGCAATCTGGAAGCTTCATCCCACTTCAGTGCTGTTTATTCGGGCTGTAAAGGATTTCTTACTAGGTATGAGGCTGTTGAGTGGTTGGTCTCTCTGATCAGCTACTCCTGCCTCTCTTAACCAGTAGTTTTCATAACTGACAAATGCATTTCCAGTAGCCTGCTAGTTGATTAATTTCTGGTTTAGACCATTTAATCTGTAGTATGCACTCATTTATCCTTGTCTATAAGGAAACAAAACATTGAGCTGGTGAGGGGATTTATAGGAGGTTCATTGCCATGGTTTCAGACAGCCGTACGTAGCCTAAAAATAGATACAGGAAAGAATATTCTCTTCCCTTCTCTCCCTCCCCCAGCTGTCTAACTAATTGGAATGTCCTTTTTTGTTTGTAAGTTTTTGTTTTTATGCATTTACTGACTGACAGGTCAAGCAAATGTTTGATGTTTTGTTTGAAAGAGGAGAGTTCATCTTAGTATCCAATACATTGAGGAGTGACTTTTCTGGTTGTGTGCCAGGGCTATTACCTCCTGCTCCTGTCTCTTACGCTTGAGTAGTGCTGCTCTGGTAGACTGTAGCTTCTTACAAACCAGTGCAGCAGTCCAAGCTGTGTAAGGGACCATCCTGGGGATACCTTTGGAAATCATAACCTTGGCGTTGCCTTGCTCTCAGCGGGGGAAATGTACAGAGTACATGGCGATGTGCCTTTAGCAGCCTGCGCTGCCGCCTGAACAGGCTTCTCTTCCAGACTCAGGCTGGCTGCTTCACTCCATGTCCTGCAACGCCACAACTAGGATATTGCAAACAGGCTAAGGATCACGGTTGTAACTAGCAAGGCAAGTTTTAAACTACTGCTTTGTGTACAGCAGCGCCTGGGCTGCAGCAGCAAGGAGCTAGTGGAGGCAAACTGGGTGACCGCTGCTTTCCCTTCTTGGTATCCTCACTGAGACAGCATGACAGCTGCACCGTCTTGGCTGGCTTGCTTAAAGGGGCAAGCTTGGCTTGGGCATGGCTTCACTACCTCCTGATAGCAGTGTCGTTTGTCTATGTATGTCAGAAAAATGGAGGTGGAATGCTACTTGGCAGTCAACATGGTCTCTTCTGATGTGTACCGCCTAAACTATGTTTAGCTTTGGGTTGGGTAGTTGAATTTCCCTGCCCCTCGCCTTCAACAGAGGTGTTGACTGTTTCTGTTAGCAGGAGTCCCGGATGCTTTTGGATATCTCTCCCCAGACAGGAAGGGCATGGATTGGAATCACACCGATGCCTTGGATTTCCTGCATTGCTTCCTGTTGAATTGTTGGGCCAAAAGCTAGGAGGGGAGGTAGTGTGTTACAGGGCCTGCGTCCACTGTGCAACTCCTGAGGCTTGCAGCGTGCCTGTTTGTGTTGGAAAGCAAGTAAATAGCCCTGCAGCAGATGTATCAACTCATACCTTTTAGTGACAGGTTTTGGAGCAAAGGGAAAGCGTTCCGGGTTGAATTGCAAAGGAGTGAAAATCCTGTGTGGTCTCTTAGCAGACTGTATGGCAAACAAGGTGTTGGTTCTGCCAGTGCATTTTTCATGACCAAAGCTTAGACTGCCCAAGAGAAGCTGCGGTAAGTTTATTGATTTGTGTGTGTTGCTACTGGTACTGGGCCTTTTCTTTCTTCCTGCTGCTGCTTCTGTGGTCAGGGTGCCCTAACCTTTGTATGTGGGGACTAAATGGAGAAGGGCTGATGTGAAGACAGGGTGCAAATGTGTTAGTAAATGGCTGCAGAGTATTGCTATTTCCTTCACTTTTTGCTTTATTTACTGGTTGTAAATACTTTCAAATTTTCCCATGTTTCTGAACTATTCAGAGTTACGACTTCTTTTTCCATATACCATATTGGACAAAATTTGTATATTTAGGAAGAAGGTGGTACAAGATGGGTAGGACAACTTAAGGGAGGACTGCTATTCAGAAGAGACTAAACCTTATCCAGGAGTGTGTGTGTATGTAGGGGTAGAAGGGCCAGATACAGCCTGGCAGTTGAATTTTTGATGTTTTGCTATGAAGTCTTTTCTATTGCTTGCGTGCTGCATTGCATTTGGTAGCTGCAACGTGTGCCTACGCTTTCCTGCTCCCATGTGTGATAGTCTGCAGTATTTATGTGCCTGACTTTGGCAGCTGGAGAGCAGGAGAAAAGCAGCCCTGAAGCGCAGATGAGGGAAATGTGCCTTCTCAGCCTTCTACAGAGGCAGGGACCTGCTTTGGCCTGTTCATCACCAGTATAGGGCAGAGTATTTGGGGCAGGGGCATGGGCAGGTCAGGATGGCTGTTTTTTGTTGTTCTGAAGAACCGCTCTGTTCCTTAAAGAGCAGAGGTGAGTTTGCCGTACTTTTGAAGGATGCACGCTGGAATTTCCACAAAATAAAAGGCTTCCTGGTTATAAGGGGCGGCAATGCAGTGTTTTCATATTTAGTGATTTTTTTTTTAATTTCCCAGTCCAAACTGAAGCTGAAGGAGTTCTTAGAGGCCCCCAGGGATGAGAGGATGACTACCATGTGTTCGGTCATGTGTTCCCTGGGGAGAAGTGCAGACTGCTTCATGTAGGCCAGCCCAGATTGCAGAGCCAGGCACTGTTAGTGACCCTATGAAAATATAATCCTGTCTGATGCTAGAGGGGAAAAATTTCTATACCTGGCAGATATTTACATATTCTTTAAGTGGACCTTCCTTCTGCTGTAATGATTTAAACCCCTGGAAATATTCTATGCATGAATTTACATAAAATAAATCAACCTGCATAATATTACATCAATGCACAGTAGCTGATCATCTCTTTCCCCTCCCATCTATCCAATATTTGCGTTTCAAACACTGTCATTTTACATCCATTTTTGTTCCCTCCAGTCCTTCCAGCCACCTCTTTGCTCCGCTGAAATACGCCCAGAGCTTTGCATGAGTGCTCGCCTCCTCCGTCGAAAGATGCAGAGACTGGTGTGTGTGTGTGTGTGTGTATATCTGGGGGTGTGGGTGGCGGATGGCTAGAAGCAGAGATAGGGAGTGTATATACGGAGGAGCTTTCAGGTTGCTGTGTGCGTCTACAGGAGTAGAGAAGTTGGGGGCGAGGTTAAAGCAATGCCAAAAGCATCAAATTGTGTGCTGTTTGTTTGGTCTGGATAACAAGGTGTTATTTGAAGGCAGATGCTTCACTTGTAGACCTTGTAGGCATTGGAGTATTCATATTCAGGAGGTATGAAAATTGAGGATACTGTTTTCTGGACTCGTGAGGTAGTAGCAGTCACGTTATTTGCTTTCTTTAAAGTTCACTCAAGAAGTCTATGCGTCTTAATACTTCAAATATCATTGTAGATTAGATGCTGTTTAAAGAACCTGATTCATGTTGCAAAGCAAAAGTCCGTAATGAAAAGGTGTAATTCTCCTTTTTGTGACTTATGACACAATCTTTAATTATTTAGTTACAATTTTTCCCCTCTCAGAATCTCCATCTTGTTTGTTGGATATGGTAGTTCTCCTCCTACAGCAACACACTGTTGTGTATTACATTGTCTGTGAGAAAGGTCTCATTCCTTGCCTTTTGCAGATGTTGGAAGGGGAGGGTGGCTGAAGAAAGCTGATGGCCTCCTACTTTTCAGGAACTGGACTCAATTCTTGGCAGAGTTCCCTGCATTGTTAGGAAGTGACTTAAACACCCAGAAAATGGTTAAACTCTTGATAAACTTGAGATCCATGAGCTAATTTTCAGAAAGCCTCATGATCCTGGATGCAGCCTGTAGTAAAATGATCTATAATCATGCGTGAAGAAAGCTGTGTCATGTGAAATACTTGAAGAATGATTTGGGCCTAAGTGTCTCGCTTTGGGAATACAGAATCAGTGGGTTTGCTTTGAACTTCAGTCTCTTTGACCTCGATCAATAAATGGATTTAGACTCCAAACTCCCAGTGGAGCCAATATCTATGTGTCTTGAGGACCTGGGTTTTCTGTCTTTTAATTCCCTATATAGAAAGTAAGGATAACATGATGGCCTCTTCCTCTCACAAGGGTGTTGTGAGGTTAAAGTACTTTTTGAGAGAGTAAATCAGCCTGCTACACAGAAGGCACAAAAAGATAGTTGTTAATTCTGTCTTAACAGCAGAGTACAAGTAGTTAATAAGCCTTAAGGATAGAACAGGGTAGAAAAACATAAATCCTGAGTGCCTTCCCCGTAGCTGGCTGTGCTCCCCTGTGTGGTGAAAGAGGCAGAGCGGTCTTTGGCAGGGCCAAGGAGGGAAATCGGTGGAGGTTATGGTGCGCAAGAACAGGAAGGGGTAACTTGTGGTTTGATGGCACGCTTAAACGCAAACAATTCCTGATTCTTAACTCTTCCTGTAAGGTGTGCAATTTTCCCGTACTTAAAGGAAAAAATGAAAATCTGCTCTGCTTGAAAGTGAGAGCTCCCACAGCAGCTGTAAATTTTACACCCTCCCTGGGGGTTTTTGGCACTGGGGTGGGAGATGTGAGTGGCAGCGGACCCTCACGCTCCTCTGTGGGGCTCTCTCCCCGAGAGAGGGAGGCCCCTGAGGTGTTGGGCACGTGCAGGACAGGACTGTTGAGTTCAGGTCCCAGCTCTGGAAGGAAAGGGACTTAGTCCTCCGTCAAAGAGCACTTTTTTTTCCTCTCGCTCGTTTGTCTTGCCCTTCCTGACAATCCTTCTGCTCTTTCGGGGGCCTGTCCCCAGTTCTTGGCTTCTTACTCTTATCTTTCACCTGTGGTTTCTCTTTCCGCCCAGACTCATTGCCAGAGACCAGACACCTTGCCTGTCCCGGCCCCCCTTTCCCCATTTTTGTCCAGTTTTTCCTCTCGCATGCCGTCGCCCTTTTCCCCTTTTCCTGCCTTGTTTTGCGCACTGCCTCGGGATCCCTGGCTGCCTTCCCTACCCGTTTCGCTCTCTCCCCCTCCTGTTTCGGGCCCTTCTCCCAGTCTGCTCCTTCCCGTCCCTCGGGTCTTGGCGCTGGTCCCCGCTGCGCTCCAGATGCACGCCTTCCGCTTCCTCGCTGCCCGGGTGCCGGCAGCCCCGCTGCGGCCAGCTCAGGAAAGATGGGCTCCTTCTTCTCCAGGGCCTGGACCCATTCCAGTTTGGGCAGCCATGGAAATGAAAGGCGTCTTGGGCTCCTCCGTTCCCAGGCTGGTGTGTGCTCGCCCGCTCTGTGGGGAGACGTTGCGTTGCCATTGGGAAAGTGCCTGAAGTTCGAGCGTGCTCAGCAAGGAAAAACTCCTGGGAGATACTAGTTACCTACCCTTTAGAGGTCTTTGCCTGCCATGGGTATGCTGCATACTACTATCGGATACTGGTATAAAAGCTGCTTTCCGTGTTCAGCATAATCTAAAGTTACTCGAGACTCAGGAGCCAAGAAAGGAATATGAGGAGTATAGGATGTTCTCCAAGGGAAAAGCAATCTGATACCCAGTCTCCCTGTTTGCCTGGCACAGCAGTTCATTCTGCCGTGCTGCTTTACTGGGAGCCTTGTATTTAGTGAGAGGACCCGTCAAAAGCTTTCAGGCAGTGTTCACTTTGAACGATTTGAAATGTATTATTTACAATATCCCTCTTTCCGCTTGATCTTTCACTGACAGCTTCTACCTCTTGATATCTTAATTTTAAAAAAGAGTCTGAGTCTTATGCCTCTCTGTCCTGCTCGGATTGTAAAGGCTGTTTTGGAGTGTTACTTTCATGATACTTTGAGGAGATTGGTGCAGAGCAGTGGACTGCTTTGGCAGTACTTCTGCTTTTTCTCCTTGCAAACGCTGCAAGGAGGAGAACGGAACAAGAGAATTGATGCTTTCCACTGTCCCCTTTAGTAGTAAAAAGTACAGATTCCACAGATAATGCTTTTTCATGCTTCTAAGCTGGTGAGTAATTAGTTTTGAAATGTAACAGAAGCCACAGGGATGTAATCTGCACTGAAACATGTTTGTTGATAAAGGCGCAATGGGGTGGTTCAACAGGCAAGTCCTTCTCTAGGTAAGGCTTCTAAAGCTTGCACTAATAGTGCTACGCTTTGGAGTAACTTCACAATGAAAGCTGGCATAAGTTACAGTGGGAAAAGCAGTTTATTCTGCAGACGCAACAGCAGCTAATAGAACTTTTTTGGTCTAAATCTCTTAGATGAAAACCAACCCTAGTCTGTCTTCGTGCAGCGTATATAATACTTATATTTTAGCCAGACATAAAATGAGGACTTACGTGTGGCAGCAGTTTATCCGTATCTCTGTCTCACAGTATCTCTGATAGCTGTTCACCGAATAAATGCAGTGTTATCATTTATCTAAAGACAGAAAAGTACCGTATCTTGAAAGATCAGGAGAGCTGTCGTCAGACAAACAGGGACAGACAGTGTCTGGACTGTGCTGTTCAGCGCAGGTGGAGTTTCTCCAGGGACCTTTTAGTGGTTCAAGTATTTGCACAAAGAGAAATGAGATAGCAAAACTTTCAAACTTGCTTAGGTTTCTATAACTTTTAAAATCATTTTCAAAGGAAGAATAAAGACATAATTTTAAAACACTGTAGGATATTTGAATCTGGGTATTATACAATCATGCCTCATGACCCATTATATCTCCACCAAGGATGCCAAGGAATCTATTAAGTTGTTTTCTAAACAGCAGTACATAAAGCACTTTTTTTTTCTTGATGGTATGAGCATTTCTGACTGGAAACTGTGTCATTACCAAGTGTGGTATTTCCTTGGTCAAACATAATAAAGGCTTCTGGTGAAAGACTTAATTGAAAAAAAAAAATCATTGTATATTCAATTATATAAGTTTGTAAAACTGCTTGATAAAAAGTCTCTTTTGGGAACAGATGTTTAAATATTTAAAGCCTGCAGGAATTTTTTTGGTTTTTATAGTGGGTTGTATACTGCGCATACAACTGTGACCATAAATATGTTTTTCCTGGTGGAAGGCCTGTGTACTAATTTTGTGGGAGTCTGATCACAAGCTTTGGGCAAAAAGGAAGCCAGTCAAGGCTGTTATGGCTTCAATTTAACATGTTTGGATAGGCGTTTTCCCTGGATGCATAATGCTGAACACTGATTTTGTGTTCCTCTGCGGTTTCGAGCCACTGGTCCATAAGGGTACCCCTTTTGTGCAGTGCAGCATGCGTGGTGGCAAGCTCATGAGCTTCTGCTCCGTACTTCTGCAACACACCATTAATGCAAGAAATCGTAACTGATCTCTCAATAGGAGAGAGAACGGGGTCTTGGCATGCTGACCGCTGTGTTTTGGTCTTCTGCTAGGGGTCTGCATGCTCAAGGAAGGGAGAAGCTCCTCTGAAGGGCCACTGAACACCCGAATTAGGCTCTGGTGTCTGACAGCTCTTCGGAGGAGCCAGCCTGCATTTAGGCAGTGTAAATACCTCTACTATATACTCATACTTGGTTCAGAGAAATAGTATTTCCCCTGAGCTGTTTTATTGCTCAAAACCAGGACTGTATCAGATTTTCCCCCAACTGCTGAACAGTAGTATTAATGTAGTGTGTTATTTATTCTTTTGACATGTTTTTATTTCATGGAAAACGTCTACGTTATGCTTGACGCTGGGTATGAGTTGCTGGATCCCTTTCAGAATTCTGTTAAATCTGGAAGTAAATCAGATTACTTTCTTCTACTATAAGCACATTTGGCTTGGCTTTCACATGAGGTGTTGTATGGGTGAATGAGCCCAGAGCACTCCAGCTGGTGCAACAGCTTTATTTATGTAGAGTGATGGCATGAAAGGGTTTTGGAAAATGCTTTTAATGGCTTCAGGAGTGATTTGTGCTACTATTGAACCACCAAACTGCTTTAAGTTCTTGCCCACTTTGCTTGTATTTTCCAGTGACAAACTGTGGGCTCAGGTGATGACCCAGTTGATCAAGAAACTCTGTGGTGGCTGGAAACACAAGAAAGAGAGGTTTTCTTAAATTCTTTATAGGTTCCTAGCCTTTACTGTGTGGCAATAAAGCTTCCACAGTCTTTCTGTCCATAATGTGAAATAGCTTTTTGCCCACATGATGATGCTTCTTTTATATCTCAACTTTAAAATGCTTTAGGTCTTTGTAAAATGATAACATGTACTTTGTCAGTTCTACAACACATTTTAGCATCAGTAAAGGACTAGCTGGATGACTTCAACATGTATTTCATGCACTCTTCACTCCTAATTTGTTTTTCCCCATGGATTTTTTTTTTAAATTGCATTTTGTCACTTGTGCAAGCATGTTAAGTTTTACTTTTTCACAGGTTTTAGTGACAAAATTGGCACAAACAAGTTATGCAAAACAGAAGGGGTGTCAATGAAATTGAATATAAGTATATCATACCAGTAGCTTGGAACTTCTTCCTAAGCATCATTTCTTATGCAGGCAGTTTTGAAAACAGGTTGAAAAACATCTCAGAAAGCAGGTTGTGAGTTTTACAGTAAAGAATAAATATCTTCCACCTGCCCCGAGGTAAAGCAGAAATTTTATAGAAAAAATGTGGTCTGTTCAATTGGGAAAGTAAAATGGCAGGGAAATATTTTCAAAGAGCAACACTGTGTTGAACTTCAAGTACAAATAAGTTATAAACAGTTAAGTGGTGATACAATATACACAAAGCAAGTGGGCAATGTTTAAATCAAATTTTAATGTGTCTAATAACAAACAAAGTGTTTGTGTAGAAGTATCTCCCTCTTGGTTATTAAGGTATTCATGGCTCCAGGAGCTCCCCATTTTGCTCTGACTGTGCCTTTGGATTTGAAGGGAAAACACAGTTGTTGGAGGAGAGTCACTAACTGGGCAACTGGAGCTAATCAACCCCTTGGCTTAGCAGATGAGACACTAGTTTTCCTTCCAGGAATAGCCAGAATTACCTGTTTGTACGGTGCCTTCAAGTTGGCTGATTTAAAAGCTGAAGAAAAAACTTTAATATTCGCTGTGTTGGTTTGAATAGGATATTGGCATTCCTAACTCAAGTAAATAGTGCTGATCATGGTGCAAGGGTACCATGAATGGGTAGTGAAGAATAAATAGTGAAGACAAGTCCCTAGAGGTTGGGAAATGGTCACAAACAGTCCAAAGAGTAACTTCTATGAAGAGGTTTCCAAGAGGTTCCTTTGAGAGGGTGAGCATAAGAAAGCTTCGGTTACTTCATTGTTCACTTACATGTGTACAATGGCTTTGCTTCCTTGTGTGAGATGCAGGGAAGAAAAATAAATTTTCCTTGCCTGCAATAAGTTTCTAATGCAAGGTTGTCCGGGAAACATAGCATGCAGCAAATCAGTATGTTTACTGCCTTGTTTAATATCATTGGCAGTCATCAAAAGTAATTTTAATTTTGTGGTTTTTTAAAAAAAAAATATTTGTAGACTAGACTGGCTTGATTCACAGAACAATCTGTATTTATGCTTAAGGGATGAGGTTTTTCACAGAGGCAATTGTAAAAGCATACAGAAATCTATTACTGCACTTGTTGATAGATCTACTGACAGGTGTGTGGTTGAGGAAAAAAGATAGCATACATCAGATTTGTGCGGGATGGGACTGCTCTTTGCTGACATCTGGCAGAAGACTTGGAATCTGGGACAGCTGCTAGGGCCACAGAATTGCAAACAGCTTGAGGACCTGAATGCAATGAAGATAAATGAGCTCCAGTTGTAAAGGTAGAAGCAGTAATGAATGCGGGCACTCTGAATGCTGCACTGATAGGCTTGGAAAAAGTTGGTTTTTTGTCCTGCGTGTACATAAATGGTCATTCTTCTGGATTGCAGGCTACATTATCGGTGTACTGAAAAGTTTGAGTTTGTAAAGCTCTGTGTTACTGCTTAGGTCCCTGACACTGGTTTCATGTTCTAGCTAGTTTGGTGTTAACAACTAAGCATACTGGGTTGCTCTACAAATCCAAGTACTTTGTCCATCTGCGTGACTGTACCATAGAAACTGGGTCAAGGGATAAGAGAGTGTGATTTAGAGGTTTTCAGAATCTGACCAAGATGGGAGACTTTGTGGGCTATCTTTATTTTCATGGCAGGTGATGAATTTTATTCTACTATGGATACTCTGCCTTAATTGAGGACATTTCTTACTGCTGCAGATTTTAGGAAGTATCCAGTTCTGAGACTTGCAAAAAAGTAGACAACCATGCTGGTGTTTTCTTGGGCAGGCAGGTTTTAAGAGGTTAATTTTCTGTGTCTTTAGGGACATGAAAAAAATATAAAATAAATCTGTGTTTAGAAATTAAGCCCAGTCAGTTAAGGAGCTCCCCCTCCATCCTGTTCTCCACTGACTGTACAAGGGACTAGACATGAGCCTCTAATGCTGATGATCTTGACCATACCTCACCTAGAGCCTCCCTACTTCTGACTTCATCAAGCAACCATCATTTACAACATTTCCTTTTTTCTTAATCCCAGAAGACAGCCCAATGGTACAGAAGAATTGGCTTTCTATAATACTTCCTTCTCTGAGTATTGTGGATGTGAGCTGAAAGGGCAGACGGGAGCCTGAACAGGAATCCAGAAACCACCTTCTCTTGCAATGTTTCCATTAGAGGAGGAGCAACCAAGCTTAGTCTGCGGGGTGGAAGCAGAGAAGCAGACACCCAGCACCTCTGTCTGTACTACTGCCCTTCAAGCTTGAGCTCTTTTTCTATTAAGAGCTTTTGGTTTCACGTTTCTTTGCTTCCAAAAAGTGCTGGTCCATTAGCCTAATGAAAAATTTCTGGATTTATCTCAGATTTCTAATGTATGTTTTTCTTTGTAAGGACCTTTGTGTAATTTCAGGGGTGTATGAGGTTCTGTTTGGAATAATGTGAAGCACAAACGTTGTGTTAGTGAGGCAGCTGTTTGTGTGTTCTGGTAATTCCTTAAGAGAATCAGACTTTAAAGAGAAGATTTTCCAAGAAATCTTCAATATGGTCCCATGAGAAACTGCCAAAGACTCGTAAGATGATGGTGACTTCAAAGCTTTCCAAAAAATCCCCCCATTCTCTGCTGCGGACTTCTTCCTACAGAAGAGTATTTGTTTTGTATTTGTGAAGAGGATAAATCTGTCACCTCTTGGTATTCCCACGCAACTGTCTTGCATGGTAGGTGGTGACTCCCACTCAGGAAACGAATTTTGGTTATTGTTGTTTGCCTGGAACGGGGCTGATCCAGTCACTTCATGTAGCATGACTTGAAAATTTGCCATTTACTGCTGCGATGGCTAGCTGTATGCATCGTGTCTGCTACTTTGCAGGTTGACTTTCACCACCGCTGCTGTGCCTGGTGCGCACAAGCTCTCTGCTGAGCAAGTGCTGGGGATGGTTTCTTTCTTTTGCATTGATTCATTGTAACTTTTAAAATTGTGGGTTTTAGCGAAGGAATTGTATTGGTGTTATTTAGATGAATGGCTTAAATTTTTGTAATTGCCGTATTTGCTTTTTGTACAACTGTGCCGTGGACTTGTGGAAATTAACTGGGATAACGTTTCACAAAATAAAAAAACCTGAGCTGTATTGGCCCTCTGTTTGCTCCCCATCATTTCAGCCTAATTGGTTTCAGTCTTCCTAGTGCTCTTGCCTTGTTACTTTTTTTTTTTTTTAATGTGGGTTCAAGAAACTTGCTCTCTTATTTCATGTTTATGGTAATTCTGGTATGTTAATGAAAATGCAGCTTCATTGACAATTTATGCTGTGGGTATAAAATTTTCCCTTACTGAAGGTGTACAGGTCTGCTATGTGCTTTTGGCATTTATACTTACTTTGCTGTTATCCATGGGGAGGGAAAAGGAAATACGAAGGATCAGTACATTGTATGATAAGTGGGCTTGGTTTGACAAATTAGCCTCTGCAGTGGGGCAGCTGAGGCGCAGACGTGTCCTGCTCCCTCTGCTTCGGAGCATTATGTCTGGTGCAGGGGTGGACTGGGTCTCGGAGAGAGGTGGCATCTCCACCCTCAAGGTTAGGTTTGCCACAGCTGCTCTCTCTGAGCCCTCCACGTGTGACCTGTGCATATTATCCTGTCTTTCCTTATAACTTATTATGATTCCTTAAACCTACTCCAATTTGTCAAGTTTCATGTTTTTCTGCCAATATGAAAGTGCTTAGAACTGAAGGTGAGTACTTGACAGGAGCGTCAGCTAGCAGTGTTCACTGTAGTCCTCTCGGCAGCTGAGGCTTTCCAAAAGTTTTACAAGAAGCTGAGAGTTAAAAGCACGTGTGAGCACTTTGCCTGGATTGCCCCTCTTTCTCCTTGCTGCTTCACGTTTGTTACCCTTTGGAAGATCTGGATTGAATTTGTTCCTTTCTAGTCCTCTGGTGCCTTCCTAATTCTTACTGACGGTTTATAAGCCATCGAGTCAGTTTGAGTCGTCTCATCTGGTGTTATATTGGTTACTTTGATCTCTTTCAAATGTTTCGTTGCCATAGGATCTGGGAGGCAGGGTTGGCCCAGCATCTGAGAGGCCTTGACTGCAGCTTTGGCTCTGCCGCTGGTCTGCTCGCTGACTTTACAGACCAGCCACACCATCCCACTGTGCCGCAGGATTCCCCACCTTTAAAGGGAGAATAGTGAGCAGTGGGCAGCCTTCCGTTTCGTGCTGTGAAAACGTGTTTAAGCAAAGCAAGAGAAGAGGAAAAGGCCTAGATACCTGGTACCATTCTCCCCCTGTAACAGGAGTCTTCAGGCTTCATGAACTTCTTGCATCAAATGTCTGAAATTTGTCGTCTGATCTAGAAGAGCAGAGTAGTTAACAGATCAGATTAGCATCTATTCAACACGAGCTCTGCTCACGTTCCTAACAGTGGCTTATTGCTTCTCTTTTCCTCAGTATTTTGTAATTTTTGTAACCCTTTATTCCCAAGACCCTGCCTGTCCCCACCCCCAAAAATGCTGCTTATACTCCTGGCTCCCTTTAGATTAAGTCAGTTTGACTGTTTTTTCATCCTGCCAAAGAAAAATATGTGGAAATTTTAATTGGCCTGAACCTTTCCAATGCTATAAAATGTGCCTGCTTTGAACACGGAGAACTAAAATGGTTTTGTGCTGAACCACATCGTGGCCTTTGTCCAGCTACTGCGTAAGTATATACAGAACTTAAAATTTTCATCTAAGCAGTTAGTATCTGTGTAAAAGGATTGTTAATGTGTGATTAGGACAAAACCACGCTTACTGATCTATCTAATGGCAGTTGTAGCTTTTTGTGCCTTCCAGGTGTTTTAGGTAGAGTTAGGTGAGGTGGCTTGGATCAGTCTGTTGGCCTGCCAGCAGCTGGCTGGGCTTAGCTCACCCTGGTCTCAGGTTTGCCAGCCTGCCGAGAGCTGATTTAATTTGCTAACCCAGCAAAGAGCAAAACGCTGAACTGTTTTCTTTTGGGTTAGAGATGTGCATTGGCTTGGTGAAGGGTCCGAGGAGGGCGAGAGTCAGTGTGTGGCATCAGGCAGGACTGCATGGGTGGGAGCTGGGAAGGAGCAGGAGCAGCCAAGGCTCCTCCGTGGGCAGCTCTGCTGTCTCAGGTAACTTCTCCCTCGTGCAGGTTAGGATGCAGGTTAGCTGTCTGCAGCGGTCTTTCTCCATCTTTGCAGATGCTATAGCACTACTGGGAAGGACACTGACATCCAGCAACTGCAGCAGAAATGATACATGTGATATTGGCCCTGGGTTTCACCAGCTGTCAGAAAGAGCAGGCAGAAACTCTTAATTTTCAGAGTTCAGATGAGTCCTTTTTATTTGCCACTCTTTGCTCCTGTACTGGTTGTCTGCATCCACTTATGTTTTGCTTAGAGCTGCATGTGTTGGAGTCTGGTGGCCACTGCTTTTTCTTCTCAGTTAATACCTTCCCCAGTTCATCGATGTTATCTTTCTACTAGAGTGTCTTTAAAACTCTCCATCCTCTGTCCAGACTTGAATCCTCCTCATCGTGACAGACGTTAGGTATCCTAATCCCCCAAGGTTTGCTCAATTTGCTTAATACTCTTTTGTTGCATTCTGTGACCTTAGTTCACTGTCTTCTAGATCAAAGTGATTAAGAGAAAGGTATGCAGCTTGACCAATGCGCTGCATTATTTTAGAGAGCGTAATTGTAATAATTTTTAAAGCCTCTTACCTAAAGGCATAATAACGATGTTGTGCTGATGTTATGACAGCACCATAGTGAGTGAGGCTAGTGTCATACAGAATAAACCTTAAATATTATGTCCAGTGCAGCATGCTGATGTTTAGATGTACATACAGATTAAAAAAGGAAAGGTCTTCTTTAAATTTTATAAGTTTCAGATGCATGTGATCAGGGTGGCCAATACTTCTTAGATCTTTGCTTCCAAAGGGAGGAGTGTGTGTGTGACTGAATGGTTCAATATGTATACTACAAGAGTTTCTATATTACTAACTGTTAATAATAATAAAAAACCTCTCAGCTGTATATATGGAGTGGTTTGGCTTGTACCTTTCCTCCATGATTTTTTTGGCTCCTAAATTTGGGTCTTTTTTTCTTGTTTCACTAAGTTTATTGGCCTGTCTGAAGGTGTGTGGGGGCCACTAGATCATCTAGTCAGAAGAACATTTATAGAAAGGTTCAAGCTCTGTAATATTTCCTTGTGTTGATTATTTAATGGTGTCACTTGAACTGACTGGATTGATTCCTATGTTTAGGATTTAATGGAAAGAACAGATTTCTTCTTCATCCACTTTGAATGTCTGTACCTAGCCAAAAACTACGGTAGTAATACAGCAATTGTACAGGTCCTTTCTGTCATGTTGGTGCTGCCTGTGGTGTATGGTGACTTCAGAAGAGCTTTTGAATTAATAAGGACATGGACCAGTATCTTTGTGTGGTGGCACTTCCAGACAGGGTGCATATGTCACCTTTTAAAATGTTCCTGTGTACTTCACATGCAGGAAAATCAGATTTATTTCTAAGTAGGCCTGGAGTCTTGCTATATAGAGCTTGCTGTCTTTTCTATTGGAATTCCTGCCTCCAACTGCAGCTTTCTTGTTGGCGCTTTCTGTCTCAAAAAGATTTAATTCAATTAATTTTAAAGAATAAAATAAATTTAATTGATTCCTTTTACATTTTTAGATCACAGTGCCATTTGAGGAAGAATTTGCCTCTCTGGTAGTGTTTGGCATGCACTTGGATAGGTTTCAATGGTATCTCTCCAACCTTGATGGATAGGACAGTGCTGATTCATTGCAAAAGTTTGCCTGTGTTTTTTTTGATCTCCTTCACTGATATGTAGAAGTATGTGATCCCTAATTTTTCCTTCCCTTCCTTCTCAGCTAACACTTTTTACAACAGCACTTTGATTAAAAGAATTTTTACTCGAAGCTACTTGCTGTGTAAAAAAAATCTGTGGGAACAGATTAGCCAGGACATGGAAGAGTGATGTGTAGTAAATAGTATATCCTGCTGAAGACAGGACTGTTTTTATTCTGTCCTTATGGAGGGAACTGGTATCTTATTACCTGGCACTGTTCTTTATAGTATACTGTAGAACTGGTGATGCATTCACAAATACCTAGGCTATCTTGTGCTTCCTATTTTTCTTATAGGCTTCTCAGCAATCGTCACCTCGGAGTAAAAGCCAGGCAATGATTGGCAGTGCTGCTCTTGTGCCTTTGTTCAGCTGGAAAGTTACATTTCCATTCTTTCTCTGTGCTACATGTTTTTTTAATGGTCATTGATCAGCATATAAAAGTCATGCAGAATGAAAATGCAATTATCAAGAAAGATAAATAGACAGTAGCAGCGGGTTTCATCAGAAACCCAGCTAGAGTGTCAAAAGGCAGGGGGGAAAAAAGTGAAATAAAATTCTAGGATGATGCATAACATTTGACAAGTAAAACTAATGGTTCTTGAATTAAAAAAGAAGGTTCGAAGTTGTGCCAGTTAATGAAAAATCACACTGAATCACTGTTGTAGCTCTGCTCCCTTTTTAGGATAGAATAATTATTTAGCAGAAATGTGCTGTGTAATGTGGTGTGAGCGCTGCACAGAAACAAAATTAGCAAGCCAGTTTCTGAGGTTACTTTCCATGGATATGAAGCAAGTGGTGCAGGCGAGCTGCTGCAGGGGTAGCCTTCCCCTAGCAGGGTGAGGAAGGTGTGCTCCTTGGGGTTCCCCTCCTGCTTACAGGGCTCTGTGGGACATCAGATTTTCCATGCTTTTCCCAACCAGTTTTATTGCTCTGGCATTTTCTGGCCTTCCCAGTAGCACGTCCTCACAATCCTTGGCCCATCAGTGGAATCGGGCTGGGCTCCAGGTTCTAGAGCAGCTCTGGTCCTCAAAGGAAACAATATTTAGACCATGTTATTGAGTTCATCTTGTACCCCTTTGGCTTTCCTGCTTTGCAGACCCTTAAGCAAGGTGGCAGCTGCAAAGAGCCAGAGAAAGCTGGAAGGACCAAAGGAAAAAATCCTGATATAGCCAGGAGGGAATGATTGTCAGCAAGTGCTGAGTTGTTCCACCTGCTCTCCTCACCTTCCTTCCTTCTCTGGGAGCCCTGACTGTGGCTGATAACACCCTGATTCATAAATACATAAAAATTAGCATAATTCATTGAAATCTGGGTTCTGTTGTGCTCTGTTTCCAATGTGGTCTTGTTTCCTTTTCCAGGAGAAAGGGAATATTTTCCCATTGTGCTGTACTGTAGCCAGTATCAGCCTTACTCCCAGCAGGTGATTAGCCTGTGTATTTTGAAAAGTATAAAGTTTGCCTGGTTTTCTTGTCTTCATATGAGACATTAGGAAAAAAAAATCATAATGGTTATTAGTTTGTGTTAATGGTCATATAGTTTACTAGCTGTAAGTATACATACCATAATGCTTATGTGCAAAAACTCTTGTTTATAAGTCATATGGTCTTCTTTGCCCTTATTCTTTTATCAGATAAAAGAAACGTGTTTCCCTAAACATGGGTGAAACAGAGCAGAGGCCAACAGCAGGATCCCGGTTAGGAGCTCAGGAAAATGCTGGGATCAGCACCTTGGAGCATGGACAGAAACCACCTATGACACCTCCAGGAAAACTCGTCTCCATCAAAATTCAGATGCTGGATGACACGCAAGAAATTTTTGACGTTCCGGTAAGGAAGTGGAGGTTGGGGTGGCTAAAGATTATTCAGGCATTTCTAAAAATGCATGTTTTCAAACCAGTTCTCTTTATTACAACTGCAATTCTTTGGCTAATGAATTCATGTTGCGGAGAAAATGGCTGTTATATCAGCATTAAATAGATGATGGTGTAATAGAATAACATTAAACAGTGAAGTGACCTGTAAATTACAGTTACTATTCTGTTTCTGTTTGAACAACTTCAGAAGAGGTGAAAGTCCTTGGTGTTTTTTTTTTCTTCAAATATTACATCAGTGGTTTCCTCTACTTTCTAAACAGTTGATATATTTCCTTGGTGCTGTTTTGCTTTTGATCCATAAACCATAGATCTATACAGATTTTTTTCTTTTCCTCTGGCAAGCCCTTAGGATAGTAACTTCAAATCATCAAAGTTTTCACGAATTTGTATCGCTCTTACAGGCACTAAGTGCTCTCACACATATTGAGTGCAAGGAAAGGATCAAACCAATCTCAAGTTTCTCTGTACCCCACCGAAATTAATCTAGTTTTGTACTTGCCAAGGAAACAGTTACTACTGCTTTTGTGTGTGTGTGGTCAGAAGAGTTAGTTTGAATTAGTTTTGATACAAAGACTGATTCTGTTAGTAACCACTAATGATTTTAACATGCCATGCTTAGGTAATTAACATGTAAGGTGGTTGAACACTATTGCTGTTATGAAAGTGTACTGGAATGTATATTTTTCAAAGTCCTCAGGGTTCAGTGAATAAGAAACTGGAAACCCGAGTTCAAATTTCATCCTTTGTTACTTGCATTTTATGTAGCTATGGTAACTTCCATGCCTTCATTGGCTCAGTTTTCCCTTCTGTGAAATGGGGGGGGGTGGGGGGTGGGGGTGGTGTTACCAGCGAGATACATAGATCTTGCGTGTATAGCACTCTGCGGAAGCGCTTGTAGTCACTGAAAAAGTGTTATCCCTGTACTAAAGATGAAAGAATTCCAATTAGGAAAATCCTCATTGAAAAAAATTTTTTTTGCCTGTTTATAAGGTTTTGTTTGTCTGTCTCGTGTATGTACACACAGATGCTTTTTGGTCTGCTCTCTGCTGCTGTTATCCAACTACAACTGTGTATTCAGTCTCAGATTTTGTTGTAGTAGAAAGTAAGTTCTCTGAACGGGCATGTATATGTGAACTGAACTGTCATCAAGTGAAATGCTCATGTATGTAGCAACTTTTTTGTGCCCTTCAGAATGCCTATCAAATATCCATAGCAAACAGACTAAAATTAGCAGTCTTTAGGTAAACATTGCAGTTCAAAAGTGTAGTTCTAGTTTATCACATGCTAATGAAAGTTGTGCTGCTTATCTTACGTGGTACAAATATCCCTATTATCCCAGAGACAACCTTTTTTTCCCCCTCCACAGCTGCTACTTCACCATACTTTGGAAATGCTGTGCAATTTATAAGAGTTAATAAGTCTATTTAACAAACACTTAGTAGGAACCATTTTGCGATCAGGTCCCTTTCATTAAATTGTTTAGAAGCAAACATAAGTAACGAGTGGATGCAGTGCACGCATATAACTCCAGCTTTGCTTCTGGGAGTTTGAGAAAACAGTATTTTTTCCATCTTCAATATGAGAAGACATCAACATTACTCTTTGTTTTTGAACTTCAGCAACACCTGGAAGACCTGGGTGTTTAAACAACTCTCTGTTCAGATCACTTCAATATGATTATTTTCTGAGGCTTTTGTTTCATAACAACCTCTATGCAAGGAAAGCTCAGCTGGTTTTAAAGTCAAATCTTGTGGTGAAATTTGCAGGATGCTTAGATTATAAAGTCTTAGAGCAGGTTCCTAAAGCCTTTTGTCTTTAAGGTATGCATTGTCAAATGGACCAATACACATCATTTTCAATCTGCTCTAAAAGGCATTAATTTTTTAGTCCTATCTCACGAAACTGAAAAACTGTTAATACATCTAAATTGAGATGTTTATTCATGTTGGAAAACACCATGTTCCCATTTATAAGCTTGCTGGTTTTAGCCAGATTGGTCCAGTATACACAGAAAAAGAAAGCAGCACCATTTCAACAAAAAATTTTTAGGTGCAGCAAGTGTGGCTGTGGGCAGAGGATGTTAAATGTACATGCCTAAGCACATCTGTGGGCTTGCTTTTCAGTGGAGAATTAAAGGCTTTTTGCATGGTTGAAGGTCTGAACTACTCTTTCCAAAACTTGAGCTGCCATGGTTATGAAAATAACCTTCCAAATATGATACAAGTACAAACTGAGAAGGTTTTGTGTTTCCTACAGTTTCAGGAATTTTGCTGGACGATCTTTTCTCTGTTAGCAAATGGACCAAACTTTGAGTGGTTTTATTGCTGTTTGTAATGTGTCTTGTAGGACGATACGAAGTTTGTCATGCCAGTTTACCCTTTGCTCATGAAGTCTGCGTAAAAATAGAAACAGATACTGGTGCTACTTCTTCCTGAATTTGGGGGAGGTAGTGAAGTAGCTGAGACTGTCCATCTGTCTAGTCCTCCTTCCTTGCTACTCCTACAATTTTCTTTTGTTACAGGTTCACCACCACCACCACCTCTTTAGCTAAACCTGGGAAAAGATCTTATCCATGTAGTGTTTTTCTTGGGTTTGTTTTTTGTTTTGTTTTGGGGTTGTTGTGGTTTGGGGTTTTTTTTGTTGTTGTTGGGTTTTAGGGGTTTTTGTTTGTTTGTATGTTCATTCTTTAAATTATCTTCCAGGAGACAAGATTCAGTAGCCTTGCACTTAGGCAATCCCCTTTCTCCCATCACATGCAGATGACTTGTTTTTATTAGAGCAAAATCCTTCAGATTTCTATGTCTATTCTGTACATAACAAAACAGGAGAAAAACATGACCTACTTCCACTCCTCCCCTCCCACCCCCCAAGTGCTGCTGCCATTCGGGCTGTTTAAAAGTGAACTAACTCTGGTGTCATTTGTCCTTCTACGGGAAAATTGATTCTTTTGGTGTTAGTGTTTTGATGCTATATAATCATACCATGTTTGGCTCATTGTATTAGCTTCTCACAAGCCAAAAAAAAGACCCTGAAAGGAAAGAGAGATCCACATAGCTTCATACAGGCCTGTAAATTATATTTTTTTGCCAGGAAAAAAAACCATAAAGTATATGGAGAGAGTTTGTATGGGAGACTTGAAAAACAGAAGCCACAATGAAGGCCTTTTCATCAATCTTTGCAAATTCAGTGTTGTAAAAGGAAGGGTACATAAGAAAAATCTTATATGCTGCTTGCTCTTAAACAGTATTTCATTGCAGAATTTCCAAACATTCCTATATTCTAAAAAGCCAGTGAAAGTTTGAATAGATAATCCTGGATCTTTTACACACATCCAGTTAGCTGGTTGCATGACTCTTTTCAAGCAAATACAGATGTTTGGGGGAGGCGGGGGAAAGGTAGGAACTGCTGCTTTCAAAAAAAGATTATATTATTTTCATTTTGTATTTTCTGCCTTTAACATAAAAGGAAAGTATAAAATTCATCAATTACCTTTTCAAGCACATTTTTGTCTATTCTGCTATGAGAAGATAATTTATGTAGAATATCCTTCCCTCTTTAAAGTTATTTAGCTTTTTATGACTGAATTTCTGTACCTTTAGTTTGAATCTGTTTTGGACTCTCAGCCAAGAGCTGGCTTCAGCTGCAGTTGTAGGTGATTAGTGCCTGAAAATCAGGCTATGAGTTGAAGGTTCACGATCATTCAGCACTTGCAGTTGTTGGTCATGGTGTTAGCTTTATGGAGAGGTTGCATGCAAGTGGAATAGATTTTTGTCTCTTGCTTTTTGTTTCTAATATCCAGTTTGGCTGTATTTACTGAAAAATTCGTTAGGTATGCTAACTGAAGACCGCAGAGGCCCAAAGTACAGTGGTTTGTTTCAGCTAGTGTTTGTCTGAGTTATGACTATGTGATAGAACGAGCAAATGCGGTGCCTTTCTGCTAGGTAAGAGGACAACAGCTTTAGCTAAAATGACTAATGTGAAGGGGGAAGAACGTTTTTTTCACCCTTGTACACATAATGATAATCATATATAGATAGGTCTTGGGCATTATGAAAGGTTGACACTTCTACCATAAGACTTGTGAAACCCAACACTGTTGTGTTTTATACCCATATGTTGTGTATTATACAAGAGAGGGTGGAGATGCACAGTTCTGCTTGATTTTGCTCTGGTTTTATTTCTACCAGTCTCATCTAAGTTAGTTGGAAGAGAATGGGATTGATTCCATAAAACCATAGTAAAACTTACAGATTTTCTTATGTTTGTTTTAATACGGTCTCCCCTGTAGATTCAAACCAGTTTAAGTAAAAAAGAAATACAGTTTTTAAGGAATAGTAAAAATAACTGATGGTTGTATCTACTGCAGATCATTCTGGGAGAGAAAACCCTTTAATGTTTAGTGTCTATGCCATTTATATTATATTTAGTTTTATAGTTGTTTCAGTGCCAGAAGTAATCTGCTTTAAAACTACTCCTAAGCAAAAAGTCAGAGTTGTTCCTTTCTAGGTAATGCTGAAGACATGACTGATTTTCACGTTGGACTGCTGGGATGATTTGGTGACTCAGACCAGGTTTAACCCTGACTGACATGATGCTTGTCACTGATCATACCCTACTCTCTGGGTGAATGACACTGATGTGACTGGAATGATGCTACTGATGCTAAATAGAAAGTCAGAGTTGTTTCTTTCCTGTTAACATCAAAGGTGAGATCAAAGTATATCACAGGAGGTGAGGATTCTTCTTTTGGTTAGGATCCCGTCTCTTTAATTAAAACCAAACCAAAGTCCTCTTTATTGTGTCTGGAAGAAAATAGTTGCTTCCTTTCTGTGGCTGTCTTTTGGAAAGACGAAAACATACTTGCCTGTCAGATTACTCAAGTTTATTAAACATCTGTTTTGTGTCTTATGTAAACTTTCTTTCCCTCTGAATGCGTTCAAGCTTTTTGAAATATGCAGAGTTGGAAAATGTCATCTGCTTTCAGGGATTAACACCGGGTTTCTTAAGCAACAGGAGTCTCTTAATAGAAAGCAGGGTGAGGGTATAATCCTTGGTAAACATCAGTTGTAAACATTTCATTTCAATTTGCTTTTCTCTCAGAAGAGAAGGGCTTCCTCATCTTTAGGTTATCTGAGAATAAAGACCAAATGGTCTTGGTCTGTGACTATTTATCTTCCGTGTGACTATTTATCTTCCGCTGGAGTGTGGATGTGGTACCTTGGCAGGGAGTTTCTGTGCCTCAAGTCCCAAATTTTCAGAGAAGGACTTCATAATCCTGTTGTGGCTCTGTTTCTTAAGGCTAATGTTCTGGGTGGGTTTTTTGTTTGGCTGCTTTTGTTTGTGCAGTCATATAATGGTGGTTCATATTCCCTTTGTGGGGAAAATGCCTTCTATTAAGTATACTCCCCACCAACTTCAGGCCAGTGTAAGTGTACCAGAAAAAGCTTGATATTAGAAAGTCTCAGTACTTAACAACAAAGATTACATGTGCTTTGTTATAAATTTGCACAAGCATTGTGTTACTCTGTTAAATTTGAAATTTCAGCCACGGTTTTATAAATGTTTAAATTATTTTCTGTAACATTTATGGGTTATGGTAATTGCTTTGTCCTAGGTATATACCCCTCTCCTCAATATGCAATTATAACCAGTGAACAAAGCAATTTTATAAAAAGAGCATTAGACAGTAAGGCAATGAAACAGTGTTTTATACTTTCTTAGCCAGCTTCAACTTCAATTCAATATGAATTGCATTTTTTTCCAGTTTAGGAAGTGAACAGCAGGTCAAATGTCAGTTATTCATCAGTCTGAGACTTTCTTTCTTCTCATGCCTGAAATTATTTGGCCATCAGTGTCAGACTATTTCCAATGAATATCAGGCATTTAAATATTCACTAATTGTCACACCAACCCTGCTGGTTCTTCTGAATTTACAAGAAGAAAAACATTTTATTTTTTTTTAATAATTCTGAAACATATCAGTTGCGATTTTCTCAGCAGAAGATTATTAGTGGATACACAGCAAACTTTTTTTGTTGTTGTTGTTGATAAATGATTAGAATGTCTTTGTTGAAATGGAATTTTAGTGGCTTGTGTTAATAATCTATGTGCTTTTCAAAATGGAAAAGAGAATAATCCACAAGCAAATTTCTGTAACCATAGGCAGCAGGCTGTTTAAACTGCTGATATCTTTGTTACAATGTTCTGTAGAATGAACAGAATAAGTGGGAATAAAATTTTAAGTGCGGACAGATCCAGTCCATTTTCAGACTGATTGATGTATTTGAAGATAACTGGGAAATGGGTGTAATTTTCTGGAATGAATGAGCCTAACTTGTAATCAGGGAAGGCTTCTCAACTAATGCCTTTTTACCTCTCTTGGTCCAGCTGACTCACCAAGTCACGCACCAATGTGTGAGCTGGCACAAAGTGGAGGACAGAGCTGGCACAGGGAAGGCCAGCCGTGGATGAAGAAGCGGCGCGTGAGCATTTCTGAACACTGCTGCCTTGACTGAAGGGGTCAGTGAAATCATGCTGTTAATTCTGGTAACCAGGTCTGTGCCTGTAAGTTGGTTTGCACGGTACTGGTGAGGCTGGATGGATGCTCTGTGGGGGAGCATGGGCTCCCTCCCCAGCTACGGGGTGTTCCCCTTGGCCAGCCTGTTTGGAAGTGGCAGCCATCCAAGGAACAATGGGAGGTGTTTGCCATCTCTTCTCTTCAAAGTGTACGTGTATGGGTGAGTGGGTAGCTAGTGGCAGAAGCGGAGGCTGATTCTGCTAGGACTATGTTTTCCTCTTTCAAGGGCGATAGGAGGGATGTTCTGCCTCTGGACAGAGGAAGGAGGGGAGCTGAACTGCCCACCGTGTGCTTCCTTCCTTCCCCCTGAGACTGGGGTTCATCTCTTCCATCTTTAAAGACTTTAAAAGTAGATGTCAAAGCCTTAGCTAATTACTCTTTCCGTCATAGTTAGGGTGAAAACATGGTACCTTCAAAAGGCTTTTCATCGTGCCTGTCTTGAACATGTATTTTAGGATGAGATTAATTGCTCTCTGGAGGTGCTTGTATATCCCTATAAGGGGAGCATAAGGCCACAGCTTAGACTTCTTTTAGCATCCAGGCAACTAACTTGTTCCACAGAAATTCCTTTGTTTCCTTTTAGTTCCCAACCATGCCAAAGTGATATGTGAGTCTTCCTTGTACCCCATAGCTGTCTAGGTCGGATGTGCTGGAGTGGGTTAATTATACCTGATGTAGTGCTGCTTTTCTCTGTCCTGGTTGTAAAGGAGAAGTTGCAAAATAAAGTGCACTGTGGAGGAGCAGTGTGTTGGTGCTGTGCTGCAGTAGTGCACATGCATGCCGTGATTTACTTAAGCCCGTTCTTTGTCAGCACAAGGTGGTTGAGCTTAAGTTACTTTCCTTAAGCTCTGTATGAAAACAGTTGTCTTTGCTTCTGGCCATATGCTCTGGAGGGGCATAATAAATGAGCAGGATAAGCTTCTGGGAGAAAATTGCTGCTTTCCTCCTCCTCCTCCTGAATTGTGTGTGTTGTCCATAGCTAAAGAAATGCAGCATAAGTGTGATACTTTGCCAAGAGCACAATCTCACGTTGGATTTCAGGCATTTCAAAGCACACCCAGCTTATAGTTCTGCACTGAGCAAAAGATCAGAAAACTTGGGCTCATATGAAAGCACTATGGGTATGTGATTATATCACACAGCATGATGAATAGCCATTCAGAGCACTGTGAATTTCAGTAAGTTAAATTGCAAGTAAAAGCATATCTCCCTGTAACTTGTTCACTCACCTGTTTGAGAGATGAATGAACCATTATTGTGGAATTCCTGTGCAGTTGCTTTTCTCCGTTATTTTGAACAGGATGGAAAGCTATCTGTGTAAACAAAGGCTTAAGCAGTACAGGATAAAAGAACAGCAAAAAGTTATAAATTGTCCATTCGTTTCCCTTTCAGTTCATTCTCAGTTGAATATGGTCATGTGTTAACAATTTTTGCCTGGTGATAACACAACCTGTTGAAATGCCTCTCTCCGGGTTTATTTGCCTGGTATGGATTCCTTCTCTGCATCCAACCTTGCTTTGCCTTTTAGCTTGGGATGTTAGTTTTCTCTTTTTTTGCATTGGGATTCATGTCTGTATGTTCGTCAGGGGTCATCACCTGTGCTTTTTCTTTCCTCAGACCTTAAGTTTGCAACAAGCCCTCTTCCTCCCTGCTTCTGCAGGATGCCTGGGTTGCTCAGCTGGCGGAGCCACAGCAGCTACTGGAGGTGGTGGTCCCACCGGCTCTGCTGTGCTGGCAAGGATGCTTGTCTGATTCTGTGGTAAGGCAGACCACAGGGGCTACCCTGCATAAAAAGCTGCAGTTTTCACCAGTTTAGCTACAACTGTGAGCTTGCTACAAAACCAGATAGATGCTGATGCGGGTGCAACAGAGGGGAGGGAAGGGACGGACAGGACCATGTTAGCAGTGGTTCAGACTTGGGTTAAGCTGCTGTGGAAGTACACAGCTGCAGAGGTGGGAGAGAGAATAAATGTTAGGAACTCTTCCAACCCTTAAAATGCTTAAGAATATGACTTTATATAGGTTCATATTCCTTGGTTTTCTTGTTGGTATCTCTTGTTCCTTCCTTGTTTGGCACTAGAACATGCCACCTTATATTGCTTATTCTCCTTGTCCTCTCTGCCTCTCCACAGCTCCTTTGCAACTGCTGGTTCAAATCCTTGCTGTTGGTATTCTCCAAACAAACAGGAGATAGCAGTGCAGAAAGATGCAGGAGTCCTGGGTGTATCTCCTAGGCCTTCAACCAACTTCATTCTCATGATGATCTCCTTCCTCAGTGCAGTATCAGGTCCTCATAATACAAAGACATGTGTTGTGCTGTATAGCGGAGAAAGAGCTCGTCACTTTTAAAGGCTGTATCTGCACTGCAGAACTAGGGACACTTTCTGCAATGGCATAGTCAAATTCCCATCCATACCCAAACTCTGCAGTGGGATGATCTATTCAGATTTTACCTAAGATAATTTGTGGTTTTAAAGTGAAATTTGACCAGCTTAAAGTAAACTAAAAAATTTACAACTAGGAGGAAGTGATTAAAGCAGTATGTCTTTGATTGTGGTACAATCTTAAGGGGCTCCACCAGTTCCCAGGTTTAAAAGCCTTCAGAAAGACTTAGTAGTAGGCTGCTCACCTGTAAACTTGTCTCCACTGCTCCAGCGAGGTACCTTGACAAGGCTGTGATTACAATACGCATGCACAATTAAATGGTGCCTTTTGCATGCCAATGCATAAATCACATAAAAGGCATGGCTGAAAATGCCTGCCAAAGCCTTTGTACACATTTGAATAACGTGTTAAAATCGTTCTTGGGTAAATATGTCAATTTTTTGAATAAAAAGTGATGCAGGAAGCAGGCATCAAGCACCAGATAACTCAGTGAATACAAACAGCAATAGCAGAAGTAGATTACAATATCTCCTTCTCTTATCCCCATCCCCAAAAATGAGGCTTTGACTGATAGAAATTGCACAAACATAACGCTGCCAGAATATAAATAGCAAATGGTGAGTTATGACTTCGTGCCAATTTGCTTTTTGATGGCCTGTTGGCAGATGCAAATATTCATGCAGTGCACAGCAGCAGGCAGTTTTTCTCCTCGTTTCTTTCACTGTTACCTTCTCACCTGGTTTTCTGATTGAACCTGAAGTCCTTTCTTCTTTTTTTCTTCAGTTTGCCCTGCTTTTATAATTCTGGTCCTTTTCTCAGGCCATAATATCCTCATGTGTTTCTTGCTGAATTTATTTGTAATAATCTCCATTTAGTAGACAGTGGACAGTATTTGTGTGTAGATGTTGCTTAGTATTCAGAGGCTAGTTCTTTGTGCATAAAGGGGGATATCTTTTGCTCTTAAACGACTCTTCACATTTCATTGCTTCATTACCTGGCGCAGATGCTCAGTTTTATTCCCTTCTGTCATCTCACCCCCATCTAACTTCTCAGTTTTGTCCGTTCTTAGAAAACATCCATCTTTGTATTCTCTGTATGGACAAGTTGTATAGCTCCTTATAATACTTAGTTACAGAGCTCTCCTTCTTATCTTTTACAAGGAGCACATTTGGGCAGAGCAGCTATTACTGGATCTGGAGTGACTGTAAGTTAGGGGCACACCTTCCCTTTCTGATTACTGGCAGGGATAAGCCAGATCCTCAATCACTGTGCATTGTCTTAGGTTGACTGGAGTTACTGGAAACAAGCTGGATTACATTATGTGATGATGTGATCCAGGGGTCTCCTCCAAGAGCATTGCCTGTTGAAATGAATCTCGGATACTGCAATTTTGGGGAACAGAATTGAAATAATAATAAAAGGGATTTTGCAGAATTAAGTTAATACATGTAAACTGATGTGAAAGAGAATGCTTTGACAAACCTTATATAAAAATATCTTACAGGAATTATAAAAGGACCTTATCAAGTAGTTTCTAGTGGTGGATTCATACAGATTAACGCTGCAACCAGAAATAAATGTAGCTCTTGGATGTTCCAGAGTAATTCAGAAACACCTCTGCACTTAGGGACAAACACTGGCAGCTGGCAAAAGAAAATGCTTTTCACGAAAGCACTTGAATACTCATTCATAGTGTGATATAGATTGGAAGGGACCTCTGGAGGCAGTCTGGTCCAACTCTTCGCTCAAGGCAGGGCCAGCAGTGAGCAGATTGCTCAGGGTCCCTAAGAAACACTTAACTGTAAGGATTCAGGACTACTGTGTTTTAGGATCTTTTTTCTGAGAGCCTTAGTTGAAGTTCAGAGTTACCGGTTGATGATCTGTCACTTTTAAGCCTGCGACTGGCAACTCTGAGGTAGACAGCTTCAGGTTTCTGGGTGGCAAATGGGCGTTTGCAGCTGTATCTGTGGGCTTATAAAAGAAACGAGGCAGTAGTTATTTTATAAATGAGACATATGTCATAAGCTTGCTTATGTTCTAGAGTTCGTCAAACCCTTCAGATTTTCTTCTTAGTTTTTTTCTTCATGTTGAAGTCTAACTTTGGGTATGTGTGCTTTGAAAGACTATGGAAGATTCTAAAAATAAAATTCAAGTAGAAAGCAGACGCTTCAAATGGCTGATTGTGTCACAACATGTTTAACTCCGTGATTTTGACGATCTCAGGAAGAGCAAGGTAGAAATATCAAGCTGCAGGATAGCAGGCTTTGTGAACAGGGGAGACTTTCATAACTGCAGCTGCTTTAAAATAGTCAACAACCCCCCTCCCAAAAATCTTGTGAAAGCCTTCTGGATTCACACCAGCTGTGGAAGAGCTGTTTTCAGACTTTTTTTCTATGACGTCAAACTGGCTTGCTCTTGTTAGAGAAATAGAATTAGGAGCAAGTAATCTTTTTGTTTCACTAACATAAGCTCAGTCTCGCCATTGCCATTTCTTTTTGCATCTGTTCCATGAAACAATTAACTTTGGACAGATATATGCCTTTCAGTGGAAAGGTCACTTCTCTGCAGAGCATTTCAGGTCTGTACTGCTTACGTTTCATTACAGGGAAGATGGCATATGTGCAACTTAGCCAGCAGAAGTGACAAAAGGTTACTGAGGAAACAGTTCAGCATTTTCTTGGGCTGAGGGAACAAATCTTTGAGGTGTCAGTTAACACTGTTGTTGCTAGTTGCTCTGAAATGACTGATTTCTCATATGGGTATAGCTGTGAAGTAAGATGGTTGTATGTGTTTTGGATTTGGTGGTGGGGGGGTTCCCTTTGAGCTTCTTCTATTTAGGATGCTGTGGGAGAAGAAAAAAACCAGAACTCAAGTTCTCAGCCTCGGTGGTAATATTTCACTGAGAGTTAATTTTCAGTTTAACTCCTTCAGCAGTCTCAGAATTAATTCACTAGCCACTGCCTGTTAAATAATTGCTTGAAAATGGAACTTGTTCACCTGACAATGAAGTAGCATGAAAGCATTAAATAACTAAAATAATTAGCACAACCTAATGTTTTTTAATCTGTTGATAGCTTAGGAGTTAACATTTAAATTTTCAATTTCAAATTAGCAAGATATTTTAACAGAAGGTGCTCATTTAACAGGAGATGCCTGGCTAATTTGACTGTGAATTATGATTATTCCTGAAGATAAGTAACTTGTCCTCCTCTCCTGCAGACATCTTAGCACCACTCACAGATAATTCATTTGTCCTTCTTAGCCATCAGATCCTCACGTTGATATTTCCCAGGTGAACAGATTTTACCAATTACTTCTGTTTTCATCTGGGGGCATTTGAAGGCCCCAAAAGGCTGTCTAGTGGAGGTGCAAATTCCTCTGAAAAGGTCACACATGTGGAAGGTGATACCATATCAATGAACTTACTTCTTGTAGAAATGCTCCGTAGGCTCCTGGGCCCTTGTTGCCATGGGCTGAAAACCATTGCACTAAGACATAAAGTACTTGGGTATGTATATAGCCGTGTTAACTTAGCATGTAAGCTATTTTTTACTCTTCTTCATCTGTCAGTTGTACGCAGTATTGTGGCCCTGAAGAGCACTGTAGCAACAAGTGGTGCCCTCTCTGTGAAGGTAATGCCTTTGCCTTTGCTCTCAGGCTTCAGTCCAGGAGTGGGTTTCTTTTGCATTTCTATACGGGTAGCTCAGAGGACCGGAGAGTGACCAGGAGCACCAGGCCCATGATTTTCCACCTTCCTTAGTTTTTAGCTGGGTTTTAGGCTGTTCCAAGGAGATCTCTCTGAGATAATTCTGGCTTTGAGCGAGGACTCATCCTGACCTGCAAGTCAGTACATGCATTTCTGGTCTTTGGGGTTGGGGGTTGCTGCCTCATCCTCTTTTATTTACAACTATAAGGATAGCCCTGGGGTACAGCTGACGATGTGGCAACTCTTCTAGCATGCCAGATGGTGAGCTTGTTGGCTTCATTTTCTTCTTATGTTGTTTCTGTGTACCCTGACCCTCTCTGATAAAATCATTTCATGGAAACATAAGTGTCCTACTGAGTAAGGCTGGCAGTCCTTCTGGCTTAACGTTTTGTTTCCCACCCTGGCACATGAGCTGGCCCCTCTGCCTTTCTCTCGTTATTCCCCAGCATCCAAAGTCCCTTCTGAACCTGCTGATGCCTCCTACCTCCACAATCTTCTGTGGCAGAAAGTTCTAGCAGTTTGCTTCTGCTTACGTAAAGAAGCTCTTTCTTTTACCTCCTCTAAAATGATGTATTAGTTTCATCAACTGTTGCCCTAACCTCTTCTTTGTAAAGTTTGAGCTATTCTATTTAAACTGCATCACAAATGGGGATGATTATATTTTAGTGAAAAATAATTGCTTTGGTCATTGACTGACTAGCAGAGTGGCAGGTGAAGAAGATGGGTCTGTTTAGGGGAGGGCAAATCTACTTTTGGTGACCAAATGCAGGTGAGTGAGTGATGGAAAAAGGGTAGGATAGGTGGGAAAAAGGGGCATCTGAAGATGCAAATGTATAAGAAAGCACATTAAGAGAAGGGGGAAAGAATTCTTCTGGACTTGTATAAACCTGTAACTTTCCTGAACTAAATTTTTTTTTTTTTTTTTTTTTTTTGCTGTACTTGCAACACTGGTGGTCTGATGCATTTGTGTCTTAAACATCACGGCATGACACAGTCACATAAAGGAAGAGTGCTAGAAAATAGCAGTGAATGCACAGCACAGTGTCAGAATTGGAAGCAGAATCCCTCACTCCTCTGTTTAATTGCCTCCTATCAGATGCTTACACATAGCAGAGAGTTAATGATGTAGCTCTTAAAAATTACTGCAAATTGCAAGTCTGTTACATTAATATGATTAATTTGAACTAGAAGCTGTAGCTGAGATACTGCTAAGGCACAGCTGTGTATAGAGCTGTAAAGTCGTATGTGCAGCCATAGCATACCTGTTCCTTTCTCTCCATGTTCTGTAATGGCAGAAAGGGGCTGATCTGTTAATTTTGTTTTTAGCAGTACCAGTATAGGTGTTGGGAGAATGATCTTTTAAATAATATATTGAATGCAAATTACAGTGATCTGAAATATATTTGAGTGAAGAAAATATCTTCAATAGAAATGCCCAAAATAACCAAATCAGTAGAGGCCATTATAGATATCCCAAAACAATGGACACTTGACTTCCAAAATGAAACCTAAGTGGTAAACTTAACAGTAAGGTGGTGCAAATCAGCTTATGCCAGTTCCTTACTTTTAGACATTGCAAGCTGCAGCAGTTTGAAAAGAAACCCAGGCTTCTGAAAACACAAGTGATAAAGAATGATTTGGGTTTGTTTTGATTTTTGAACCTCTTTCTGAGAGGCAGTTTAATGTTTTCAGTTCTCAGAATACAGAAAGATTGGGGGATTTTGATCTCCTCCAGGAACTGCCTGCCCCAGCTGCTTGTGGGAGTTCATCTCCTACTTGGCTTCACATCTGCTCATTGCCTGCCTCTGCTGCCCTCATCTTCACACCAGAGCAGGAGCCCTGAGGTTCTCCTGGCCCTTTTTGTCCGTTCCAGGGCTCAGCTTCTCATTTCCTAGGCTCCTGCCTCTATTTCAGTCAGTTGCCAGCTGCCCAGGGAAGAGCTGCCATAGGATGCCAAGTATTGCTTGCCATGTGAGTGCTGACCCTTGGGGAGGAGGACGGTGCAGTCTGGCTCCTGTAGAACAGGCTGTCTTCTCCAGAAGGGCAGGGAAATGAGGCAAGAGCAGTTGGAGCAAGTTTCCCAGCCACCGTCTGTAATGACCAACAAGGTAATTCCAAATTACCAGAAAGGTAGGCTTCCTGCTGCTGTGGCAACAGAAGTTCCAGTCCTGACTGAATGTGTGATTCATGGAGAAAATAAGGTAAGAATTGGCAAGGCTAGTCCTGCTTATTCTTCTATGCTTTCATTTTCAGTTTCTCAGTGATGCAGTGATTGAGATCAAGACATTGAAAAGGAATGTTCATGTTTAAAACAAAATTGGAAATGTTTGGTTTTCTTGCATTCTTTTTTTAAGAGAGTGGAAACATGTTCATCCTTGGTACAAGAAAGCTTTTATTGAGCCAAGCTTGAGCTAAGTATGACGAGAAGTCAATAAAACTTGTAAGTAGCTTGAAAGTTTTTCAAGTTTGCATGAACTTTTGTCTGGTGAGCCTTTGTCCTGGAGAGAAAATGTTTAGCTTGAAGGTTAAGATCAATTAGGTGACTTGATTATCCAAAGAATGAAGGGCTGTGTTCGTACCCTCATTCCTGTTCCTTTGCACATGGTTCTTTCATCCATTCAGTCTGTGCTAGTCAAGGAGGGAGAACTGTTTGAAGAAGGCACTATAGAGCACTCTGTCTCTCATCCAGCAACAGCTGAATGCTTTATGGAAGTATATTAAGTCCTTGACAGGAGAAGGTAGCCAGCTGGCTGCTGCAGCAGGATGTTCTTGTTCTCCCTCACAACTGAAAAGGAGAAGTTGGCAGAGCGCCTGCTGAGCTTGCTGGGGAAGAGGGAAGGCACAGACTTTTGCAGTATTTTAACAAGGTGGGCCATTAACCAAAAAAATAAAGCAGAAAACACACATTTCAAGTCTGCCCAGGCCACCAACTGGAAAGTGGTAAAGGGCTGACTTTAATATGAGTAATTGCCACCCAAGAGCCTCTGTGGTTTAGCGTAGCTTAAGAATCTGCTTACTTAAAGGTTGCAAACAAGTATAGTAACTACACCAGTATTTGTCCTGCTTGAAAGAGCATGTAGAGTGGTGGTGTCTCACTGGTTAAAACGGTGTGATAGTTCTACAAAATCTGGAGTTTGGAGATTATTTGACTGTCCTTCCTTGTCCTAATGAGCACAGTTCAAGTCAAGATGTCACTGTGGGTTACTAAGATAATTGAAAAGAAAGGAATTCACATTATAATTGGCAAGTTCAGAAAAGAGAGAGCACTACAACAGTGCTCACCATTTCGTTATGCCAAGTTTTGAAACAACATAAGATACTATCCACTCCATCATCCATTTCCAAAAAGGGAGCAGGTGAAAACAGCTTTAAGGCACAACCAATTAGCATGGAAATAGATATGTATTTTGGGGGTGGATGACCAACTGTGCTGAGGTACAAGTATTTGAAACAAACCAAGCCTCAGGTCATTAATTTACAGCCTGTTCTTCTCTATATGCTTCCTTGAATGAACTCTCCTGAGAAATGCTGTGTAGATGCTCCATTGACGATAAAAGTGAAGCTCCTCATTTACGCGCCGAAGTTGGTGGTTCAGGAGGAGCTTCCAGTAATGTAATGAAGGAATCCTACTGGCCTATATACACTCAAAGGACAAACCAGATCTGGGTTCTGTGTTTGTAGATGCTGTTCAGTGATGGCCACCGTATTTTGGAACAGACCTTCTCCCAGGTTTGTCATGAGTACTGAAGATAAAGATGATATTAATAATAAGTGCAGACCCCCATATGGATTTTTGGTGATGGAGTTTTGTGTACTCAAAAAGTATTTGAAACAAACATGTCATAGAGGTTCAGCCATTACACGTAGGCATTCAGATAATACAGTTCTTTTGAATGCATAGTCATACTAAGCCTCCACGTCCAAGACCCGGGTCACCATTTATGAAGATGACTAAATATCCATGTGGTCTGGACTGACCTTTCAAAAGGCAGGAATTACTGCTCTGAACTGCTTTGCACTAATTTTCTTTTGATTGACCTCTCGGGTAGAGTTGAAGAAAAAAATCTTGAACGCTGGTATCAGTTTACTCTCCCTTCCCAAACTCACAAAATTAAAATAAGCTCTGATACTTTTGTGCTAATTCACAGTGAATCATATGTGTTAGTTAAAAAAACCCCCAACTTTTGACCCCTAAATGAACTGCTTACGGCTCTGGTTTAAGATTACAGGTTGTTATAATAGGTTCTGGTTTTAGTGCTATCTTAGTCGCTGTTCGTCCACTTCACAAGATTAAAGATTATCTGGCACCGTTTGATGCAAATAACCAATCTGCCGCAAAATAGCAGAACCATACAGAAGTGGGTGAGCTGTGTTGTGCATCCATCTGAAGTCTGTTTTTCCTTAACTTTCATTAGCAGCATGCAGAGTCACACTGGAATTAATTAAAAATATGGGAATACTTTATGTGTATAATGTAGATGTAACTACTAATTGATATGTTGAAAGTAATTTTGACTCTTTTTCGAGCATACTGTGCGGTCTTTGCTTGAAGATTTATTTTGCAGCTTGCAGACCCTCTTCAGCTACTAGTAGAGCTCTGTGGGCAAAGGTTGAGAGGAGGTTTGAGAATTTATTGTGCTTTTTCAGTTGCTCAGAGAAGAGGGACTGGATACAGCTCAGGTTTCTCTTAGCAAGTTGAAGGAGTTTCAGCCCTTGTTTTTAGACTCACAACTGCTTGAAGCTTCAAAGCTGTGTACGTGTGACGAGAGGAGAAGAGGGAAGGAGGAACATGTAGCAGTGCTAATCTTGTGTTAACATAAAGTAAGGGTTGAAACCCCAGCTGTAAGAAAACATCTGTAGTAGCTGAGGAGATATTCAAAACACATGCATTCAATGCTCTTAGAAACAGGTAATGCATCATAAAGACCTTGGTATCTTGTTCAGCAGGATATTGATTGTCCATTCAATTTTTTAAAAATCTGTAGCTATTTTTCAGTTTTACTTCCAAGAAAACTAGTATATTTTTAGTTACAAAATTTGTCCAGCAATTTTGTTACTGAGCAATCTGTATGTAATCTACGATAAGGAGAATATTTTAAAGAATTTGTGATATACTGAAAAACTGGATATAAGGAGAGAGGTTAACTTAAAAAAAAAAAAAAGACCTCTGGTCTCATTTGGAGGAAGAAAATAGGAAGCTTTAGTTGCTTATTTTTACTTCTGGTCCAAGCGCTGAGAGCATTTAAATCTCCCTCTCCTGTTTTTTACTGTGTGTGCTGTCAGACTTCTAATGTCTCCAGCTGAAAAAGGAAATTAAGCTGGAATCCCAGTTCCGTCTGTTCTTTTGTACAGTGGCACTTTCTCACAACAGGGCAGCTACTTGAAGCAGAGCAGGAATGTGTTGCCAGTTTGTCTCAAACTCTAGCTAACCACATGGGAAAAGCTCAAGAGCAGAGAGAGAAATCTTGGCCATAGTCTGTTTTGTCTGCTTTTGCACAAGGGCAGAGGAACTCCCAAACCTGAAGAAACACTCGTTACTGGGTACAGGAGCTAAAAGTGTTGCTTGTTTTCGAGAGGGAGGTAGCTCTGCTATAGACTTCTGCAACAAATCTAGCTCTGTGGGTTGCGTTAAAAGAATACAGTTAACAGGCAAAATAAACCTGACAATTATTAAAATGTCTCATTTCTCTCCTACAGTTAGGTAATCTGTTTTAAATTCCAGACCACTGAGCAGAAGTTAGATTTTTATATCAGTCAAACAGTAGTGTTGTATTAATGTGCTATTTAAAGAGAAAGTGAGAGAGTATGTGTTGTATTAGTATATGACATTACAGGATCTCAGACTGGCTGCAGTTGGAAGGGGCCTCTGGAGGTCATCTGGTCCAACCACCCTGCTCAAACAGGGCCACCCAGAACCAGTTGCCCAGGTCCATGTCCAGACAGCTTTTGAAAACCTCCCAAGGATGGAGACTTCACAACCTCTCTGGGCAACCTGTACCACTGCTCGGTCACCCTTAGAATTTCAAGATCATTGATGGCTGTCCTGACAATCACTCTGCAGGGCCCCACATACAAACTTGTCACTTTGGGGCACGAAGGCTGTGGTGTTGGCCAGGAAATCTCACTGAACGCATTAGGTTACTTTTACTAATTAGCTGGTGAATTCTCCGCAGCGGACAGTCCACTCCTATGCGCCAGAAGGTAGGGGATGAAACTGCATTTGCACTCCTGCCTCATCTGAAACAAAGATATAGGATCTCTTATCGGGAAGCTTCAAAGGCACCTATCATCAACTGTATAGAAACCTTTGACACATGAGCCAGTTCTTAGGTGAAACTAGGTGGACTGGATGCCATGCATGTCTTTTAAAACAAAACAGAATTACCACCAGAAGTCTTTACAGACTTAACGTCTTAAAGGTGTCTTTTTGGTTTTTACTTTGGAGTAGTGATTTTCTTACAGGACTTGATGTAACTTGTTGGAGAAATTAATGTTAGATTTTGCAATTTTAGACTGCTTGGAAGACAGGTTGATGATTCAACTAGCACAGCTTTCAGTGTTCCTGCTATTATAAAGGATAAATTTTACAAAATGTATTTTAACATATATGTGTTAGCATTGGAAATTATTATTTGCATTTTGGAGTTAATCAATAATGCATATCATACAACCCCTGGAATAGACTGATTTGTGGTGTTAGACACAGTAGCTACAGACAGAGATAGAAAGTTCCTGCTTAATCTTCAGATTTGTAATCTACACAGAGAAGAGACAGTTGCTCTCTCTCTACTTCCATTCATCCTTTGCACAAGAGGAGGGATTAAGAGATGTGATTTGAGGGGTGACACAAGAGTTTTGTAACAGAACTGTGAAAAAGAAGTGGTTTCTTGGGACTAAGCTGAGTGTAGTAATCACAAGATAGCCATTTTCTCTAATATGAGAAGTTATGGATATTTTAGCAGAGTTTCTTGCCAAAGATTAAGCGTTTACATTCATTTCTAACAGTTAAAGATATCTGGAAGCACTAGTGTAATCCCATGGGATGAGGCTTCATAAGCTGCAAAATGATCTGATAAATAGATATTTAGGCTTGGTTAGGACTTTGTCCCCTAGAGCCATACTAAGCCTGGGTTTATCTCATGTGCCCTTTGTTTGGGATGCTTTTATTCAGTAAACTGTCTCTGATTAATCATAACATTTACTCAGATGCACTCTGTTTAATGTGCCTTTATACTTTCTTTTTTTTTTGCTTCCCAGCTAGCAAGAGCATAGTGCTATGTAGGGATGTAAGTGCCCTTTCACAGCAGAAATTCTTTTCCAAGAGTCCAAAGTAGCCCAAGTCCAAGATTTTTGTTGCAAACACTCCAAATAATGATTTTAGTAAGTCAGAAATGCTGGGTTACTAACTTCATTGATTATTTTTGTCACATTAACCTTGAACTAGTAAACCAGCCAGTAGCTGCTGTTTTGAATGCAAGCAGAACTGTAGCTGGCATCAGCAGCTATTGTGCTCTTTTGCATTCTCTGTCTGTAGTCAGATTCTTCTGTTTTACTTTGGTACCTGCTGGTGTTTACAGACCTAAATTCTTGAATGGCAGGTGCACTGTGGCAGTCAAAAATATGCATGTGCAAACTTAGGAAATGGAGATCGTAGTTAAATGCCTTACAAGGAAAGGGAACCCAAAATGCAAAGCCAAGACAAATTATCTGTATAACTTGATACTGTTAGCAGCTGTTGTCAACTTCTGTCAGACAAGTTATTCAAAGTTAAGTGTTTAGAAAGCATCCTGTATACCTCTACCTGAATAATTTGCTGTTAAAAATACTAAGAAAGTTCAAATAGAATTCTTTTGAGATGTCTGTAGAACAGGGTAATATAAAATACTCAGACTGCTTTTGTCATTTTTAAAAGTGCCCCCAAAAAATTATGTTCCTAATACCGAGGTATATACTTTTTCTTTATATTAAAGGGACAGGCAAGTCTTTTTCCTTATAGTTTATCCATTGCCCATTTTTTGCAAACAGGCAGAAATCTGAATCTTCTGGTTTTGAAGCATATCTATCTGGAAATATCCCACTGATTAAGCTCCATATGAGACAATGTTTATTTCATTTTTAAGCGAGAGGAAAATACAGCCGTAAACAGGAATCTTTAGCTTTATCATTCTTGTTCCAGTGACTGCCAAACCATTGGTTTCCCACCACGGTTCTGGTTTTTGAATATCCATCAGTTACAATTTTGTGAATTCTCACTGCTGGCAGTAACACACATGTTTTCATTTACTGCATTACGGGTATTCTCTAGACAACCAGTCTGTTGAAAAGAAATTAATTCCAGCAGTGAACTAAGATACTGAATTCTCAGCAGTTTGTGAATTCATGTTTTTACATTGAGGCTATTTATATCTGGATTGAATTAATTTGAATATGTAACCAGGTGGTTGTGGTTACATCTTTTATTATCCATTGGATGTGAAAAGCCAGCAGAATGCAACTGCAGGATGGGAAAACTCAGTAAATGCATTTGGGAAATACAGCATTGTATGACTGAAAACTCAGCTTGTATTTCTCTCATTTCTGTCTGTGATTTCAGGCATGACCAGGATCAAGGAATACAATTATACAATATATTGTAACTAGAGTACCCTATGCAAGGCATGCTATATACAATTTTTAGATCCGACCCAATTTTAATATTTCACTGAAGATGAAAATCTAATAACTTGTTGCTATTTTATCCTGTGGTCCCCATTTCACCAACAATGAGAAGTTGCAAAATATCTAGACAACATCTTAGACAACCTCTTTTGAAGGAGAGTGGAGACTTTACAGATAACTTGCAAATTCTGGTACTAAGCTGCAAATTCATACTCAGCAGGATTGTGCTTTTTATGTCTGTCTTCTCCAGTGAATATTCAAAGTTGTTGGCTCAAGAAAGAAATGGGCTTAGTCCTGAACTGCGTTTTACATGGAACAAAGAAAGTAAAACGTGTTCAGTTTGCTTCTGTCAAATATTAAGCACTTTACCCAATTTTCTTCAAACTGGGTTCCTCCTTTAAGAGGAAGCTTGCTTAAAATGCAACTTCTGTCTATAATTATCTTTTCTACTCTGTTTCACTAAGATTGAAGGTTAAAGGGAAGTGAAAAATTGAAGGGATTTTTATCTCAATCCTTGATTTGTTTTTGTGCAGTTTGTGAGAATTTTGTAGCAAAAACTGGAGAAAGTGACAAACTTGGAAGACTGTAAAGGCAAGTAAAAACTCCACTGACAAATTCTTTAGGATTATATTGAGCCCCAGTTAGGTATATCCCCATGATGTTAGTCTTAGCTGTAATACTCGGTTATTCTTGCTGTAACTAAACAGCAACTGCACAGAGTGGGTAGCAGTGACTCCTGAAATATCTGCCTCTGCCTGCCACAAGAAGTACCTGTTCCGGAGGTTGCCTTTGGTAGAACATGGGTGATACGCTTCCTAACACTGAGCAGTTTCTGATCTTTGGATAAGAAGGGATTTAGGGTGATAGATGTACAGCGCTTTTTTTTTTTTTGCAGAGGTTACACTGAAACTAGTCTTGCTTCCCTCTTGAAGACTTGTGCTGGGAATTCACTGCTTATGATGTATTACTTTTAGTAGCAGTCTCTAAACACAGCCTGCCTTTTCCAAGATGACAACATGCCTGGAATCAAAAGTTTCTGAAGTGTTAGTGAATAATTGCATAGTTTGTTTGCAAAGAAGTATGCAGGCAGTGAATTTGAATACATGCAGATAGTTCAGCATTTTTAATAATAAGAGTATGCATAGCTAGAGGATTAGAAAATATCTGTTTTAGAAAGTGTTCTGTTGGTTTCTTTTTCACTATATTGATTTTAAAAATTCTTTTTATCTAGTGAGTAATATATGCGTGAGGAATATTTTTGTAATCCCTTGTGTCTGAGGGGCAGCATCTCTGTTGAAATGTGTTTCCCAGATCAGTCTCAATCAGAATACTCTCTTCTATCTTGAGTCAAGACACGAAGAAGAGGAAAACTCATGTGGTTTTATTTTGTAACTGGTAAAGAGAAAGGAAGCTATATGGTTGTTTTGATATGGAGATACTAGGATAACTTTTTTCCTGCTATGTGTGTACAAGATACATGTCAATAAAGCGGTACAAATGATTTTGACTATGTGCATCAGGCTCTCTGTAATCTCACAGAAAACTTCTAACATATATTTGATTTAGAGAACATTGAAGTGTATTCTGCTTTTCCTTCTGCAAATTGCTGTATTTGATTGCAATCAGTATCTTTGTTACTCATTCACCTACTGCTGTGTCTTTCTTTTTGAATGAAATCATTTCTACGGCAGCAGTTTGGTAATGGTGATGGTGCTTCTTATGCCACAGAAAAGAACATTAAACAGAGAAAGTACTTCGGAAGAAACTTTTTTATTAAGAATAAACGTTATTTCTGTAGTGAATACCTCTCTATATATTGTGGCAATGGAGAGAAATACATCTGACGGAGAAATCATTTGTTCTGAGGTATAATTTATTTGTGCTTCAGGGAGCAGCCAAACCCCAGTGACCCACGCTTGTGCTGATGGTGGGCCTCCCTGAGTTTTCCCTCCATGAAGAGCAGCTCCCTGCCCAGGCTGAGGCTTAGTTCCCCTTGGTGGGGAGCACAGACGCAGAAGGTAGCTGCCAGGGTATGGAATACGTGAAATCAAGAGGTGCAAGCCTTGGTTGGTATCCCTCAGGCCTCCACCACGGGTGTAATGCAGCTGCTGTTGACAGCAGCCCTGAAAACTGTGAGGTGCAAAAGAGCATCGAGGAGTTGTTATTTGTATTTTCCTGGCATCGCCTCATGTACAGGGAGGGCTGCATTAGTTGCAGCACGTGTAGTGAGACCAAAGCTGAGGCTGATGTAGGGCAGAAGGGATGGAGAAAGGTCAGAAAGCTGATTTGGGGATGGAAATCGGGCTATTGCAGCCCTTTGTCTGTCCATGAGCTTCAGTCCCATTCCCCAGGAGGTCAGCAGTATTGAATGGTTAAGTGTGCTCCTGGCACGCCCCACTGATTCCATGGGATGGTTACAAGTAAGGAGCTCCTTCCTTCTATCTAGTCCGTCCTTCCTTTGCCCCTTGCAAAGCTGCAGCATCACTCCTGGCTAAAATTTGAACAGCAAGTTCCGTAAAGTTATACACTGCCTTAAGTGGTTCTGTAGCCATCTTCTCTTTCTGCTATCGTATTTAATGCAGTGATTTCTCAGAGAGTATACCTAAGAGTTTAAATAAAATACATAAGTTCCCAGTAATTCCTGAGGTTCTCTTTGATTCTTCTGGTCTCTGCAGGAATGCCGCTAGGCTCTATCTTCCCATTTTATGCATGAGAGAGTGTATGCAGGGCATACTAAATCACTGCCTGGAAATGCAGTACAATATAGAACATATACAGAGCAAAATTATGTTATTTGGAGCAGTCGGTTTTGTTTTTCTCCCAACTTATAAAATATGTATTGAGGGTGGGGCACAGGAAGGCTCCCACAGTAGGTTGTTAGACTTCAAATGTAGATACAACTCTGTAAGTATAAAAAGCAAATACAAATATTCTCTAATAGGTATCTATGAAATCGGTATCTGTGAAAGCTTCTGTATTCTTACAGTTTTCTAGCCAATCCATATAATTTTGGAAGGGAAAACTGGCTGGGAAAAAAATATGTGTTCCTGGAACTGAGGAATGACCGTAGGCATCTCTGTGTAAAAGGCATCAATTGTTTGCACACCAATTAAAGGCTAAATGGCCTACTTCTTATTAGCTAAGTCTAATTTTGTTTCTAATCGGGAAACTAAATATCAAGGCAGAAAGGGCTTTTCTGATTTTTTTTTTCAGTGGCTATTACGTAAACATTTCACTTCAATGCACCTATCTAGGAAACAACACATGAATGGAGCAGTTCTGAATCCTTGGGTTGTTGTTGGAATCAATCTTTTTACTGCTACCACTGTGATTTAGAAGAGCTTCTAACTTCTGAAAAATGTTTAGCAGATGTGCCATCTAGGTAAAAAAGCGTTCAACATAGGAATAAAAAAGCTCTGCTCTTTACAGTAAACCACTGTGTTGTCTCTCGCAAAGTTAAAATCTCACCCTACTAATGCTATCAGCAATGTCACTTTTTTTTTCTTTCAAATCAATCAAATCAAGCATCCTTTAAGAAGAAGAATCAATTTAGCCTATTAATTAGCTGAACTCAGTATAGTGCCTGAAGGCCAGAATGTCATTTCCAATAAGATTTACTTTAAAAATACAAGCTGAATTGGAGCACTCAAAGCTTGTCATCAGAAAGGGCTCCTAATGTTTCAAAATACACAAGTAATCTTTATCATACCGATACAGACCTATCTGAATAGTCTAATTAGATATTTTTGGTTGTTTTGGGTTTGGTTTTCTTTCTGCCACGTGTTAGAGATAGGCACTGCAGTCAACCAGTATAGCCTGTCTGGGCAAAATGTTACTACAGCAAGCTACCAGAAAGTTGTACGTGATAATGGATTATTTTCCCATGGTGTAAGGCTCTTTAGTTTCTCAGCCCTCAGCAAAAGAGATTATAAAATTTAGATTACCAACTTATAAATAAAGGAAAACAAAAAAGTTATTAAATGAAAGTAGGTGTGTTGTAACTGTTACTGTATATTCGTAGTTACCAGTGTTCCTCCACTGCGCTGTCGCTCAAAGCTGCATGGAGAGAGTAATACTTCTTAGTGAAAATCTGCTTTACTATTGTATCTTTTTGGTGACAGTAGTGAAATGTATTGCAGTGGATGTTCAGAGAGATTTATTTTCTGAACCCAGTAGCTGGTATGTGTAGTGTGATTTGAATGGCCATCAGGAATAGAGACAGTAAATTCACCTCAGAGTCAAAGCTCTCTACAGAATATCCCAGCTAATGCTCAGTATCCTATAGTCCATGAAGCAGAAGGAATTCAGTTACTGTTCAGAAAGACAATGTAAAGGCTCGTATGTCCCTGGTTTCACCACAAGCAGAACTCAAAGCTAGCGTAGCTCTTGTACAGAGGCTTGCCAACCGTTCAGTGAGCCATCTGTACTAAACACCATATTGGTAATGGCAGCAACTCAATAGCGCATTGGATTTCTTGTTTGCTGAGCCTGCCAACTAAACGCTGTAGGAAAGGAAACTTTTACATATTCAGCCCCGAGTAAACTGCAGCTGCAAGCGTACAGTCCCTGCTTTTTATGTGTTCTTGTAACTGCTCACCGACTAGCAGCTTCTAAAACTTTCATGAGAAATGAACTGTGCTAACCCAAGCCACGCAATGGGCTTAGCAAAGTAGAAGGGTCCTATCCAAACAACAACAAAAAAACCAAACAAAAAAAGTCCCAACGAAAAACCCACTTAATGATTAAAATGTTTTATCGGTCAAGTCACCATACTTTTCCTCTGGCTTTGGTATGAATTTTAGGCCATGTCTAGGACTTCCAGCTCTAACAATTAACTTAAAATAATCATGAGCAATCAAGCTTAGTTTTTGTTTGTAAAGATTGTATGATTAAAGTAATAAACTCTTACTGTGGACATGTCAGCAGTATAGTCTTTCATCACTTTCCCTTGTCATGCTGTTTGAAGGATATAGTTCCCTCATTTGCCCTGATTTGTGTTGTATTGTACAGTATATTTTTCCAGAGGTTCACCTGGCTTGCACTGCTTAAAATGAGAAATAAAGAAAAAGAAAACCTCAGGAACTATTTATCCATTAAGTGCATGTTAACCACTTGAGGAACTTCCCTCTAAGGAAATACATCTGAGTAGCATTTGAGCAAAGATCATGTTCTGCAGCTGATCTGGCCAGGCAGATGCCAGTGAGATTCTGCATAGCACTCAGAGAGCAGCTTGTGGGTTTGGGACCGAAGATTCACTAAAACCATTTAAATATTAAAATCACATGCAGGAGGAAACAGGAAAAGAAAAATGGAAACCACGGTAATTAAAAAAATGTGGAGTTTGTTGTTGCTTCTTCAACTTACAAGATTTAAAAAAAAAAAAAAAAAGCTTTTGCAGAAATATTCTCAGATTTGCCAAACCCAAGAGTTTAAACATTCAGTTGGAAAGATTTAGGAATCCTTGGGTAGTTCTTATGTTCATAAAAATCTTTCTTCTTAAAGCTTTTAAATTTTCTCTGACCTTCCTGGAAATGCATGTATGACATTATAAATTGAAAAACTCAACTTGCAACACATACAGAATATTCACGTGAAGATTCTTCACCTTTCTCAGGTGCCTTCCCCAGCTTGTCAAGGGTCCCAGAAGTGATGGCATCCTTCTGCCTCTTGCCTGTGAAAGGAGTTGTTACTCCCTTATGGTGGGTGAGAACTAGTTCAGGTTACTGCTACCAAGTTCAGAATTGTTCTACTTTGGAAGTGGTCGGCATGGGAAAGCTATCCTGGTTACATGGGAACAGTTTACTCCAGTACCTGTTAGGCGAGTAGATCGTGTTCCTGTTACATTCTGACAGGGTTTTTTGTTTTGTTTTGTCTTTTGATTCAGTCCCTTGCTGGGTGACATAAGCTAGAGCAAAGAAGATAAACTTTGATATAAAAAAGAATGCCTGTATAGAGTAATGATCTATGGTGGTATAAATGAGAAGTTTGTTCCACCTATTATTGAAGTTTCATGATATTTTCACACAGTGATGCCATTTTAATTCACTTGTTACTGTACTGGGTTTTTAAAATATGCACAGTGCTTTTCATTAAGGGTGTTTGCCTGACCCTCAATTCGTCTCTGAATTTTTTCAACAAAAATAGTTCATGAAGTCATAGAAATTCAATTAAGTTATGAGGTGCTGTGCATCGTTCTTAATCACTTTCTTGTTCATCTTCCTAGTTCTCGCCAAAAATAATGTAAATATAGAGGCTTCACTGATTTTTAAACTAACACAGTTTATTCTGTTATTTTTTTGGTTGTGCTGAGATACCAGTTCTGAGTTGTGAGCTAGGAAGAAAGCTTTGCTGTGCACAGCTCTGCTATGCTTGTTAACCTTTTTTTTTTTTTTATTAAAGCTCCTAATGTCACAGTGATCTAGAACAGAGGGTCTTGAAGTTTTGGATAAAGGGTTGACTCTGCTGTTTCACAAGCACTAGCTAATGTATCCTTATGTCACCTAAGTGGTGTGAGGGCTTGTTATTCCTCCTTTTTTTAATGGGTGGGGAACCATATGAGAGCACACACCCACAAGCACGAGCTCTCAGCTTCACTCTTGACTCAGCTGGGCAGGCTTTAAACTAGCATGTCAGTTTTCTCAGGACAGCTACTGTCAACCCCAAGCAGAGGTCGGGATGAGAAGGGGCACTCTGGGTAGATATTCAAGGAGTGTGCAGCATTTAAAACACCACCACCAAAAAAAAATCACATCCCTAAAACCAAATTAACTGAGAGATGGGAATCTGCAGTTCTTGGTTCCTTCTGCCAGAGCAGATTTTGCCTTAAACAATCACTGGATAATGTCCTAAATCTGAATAGGTATTCCCAAAAATTCAGTTGTACAGTAGAAAGCAAACATAGTGGTTTTAATGTCTTTGAATTAGTAGGACCTTTGCTTGATTTCCCGTACATTGGGATTGACCATTCTTGTGCAAAGCTTTTGATAACTGTCTCCCATAACGTTCTCATAGACACTGGTGAAGTGCAAGTTAGGCAAGTAGATGGTAGGGTGGACTGAAAGGACTGAAGCCTGTCTGAACTGGTGCTCAAAAGTGCTCAAAGATCAGCAGCACAGAGTTCAGCTAGAGGCAAGTCACTATTTGACACCGAGACCAATACTGTTGAACATCCTTTTTAATGACCTGGATGATGGGGCATGATGCACTCTTAACAAGTCTGCAGCTAGTTCAAAATTGGGAGTAGCGGTTAATACTCCAGTTGCTTGTGCTGCCATTTAGATGGACCTTGACAGGCTGAAGAAATGGGCCAATGGGAACCCCGTGAAGTTCAGCAAAGGCAAAGTCTTGCCCCTGGGAGGAATAACCCTGCACACCAGTACAAGCTGGGAATGGACTGACTGGAAAGCAGTTTTGCACAAAAAGGCCCTGAGGGTCCTGGTGGACAACAAGTTGAACACGAGCCAGCAATACATCACTGTGACAGAGAAAAAGGTTTTTCCCCATGAAGGTGGTAAAAAACTAGAACAGGTTACCTAGAGAGGCTGTGGTGTCTCCATCCTTGGAGGAGATATTCAAAGCTTTAATTCAACAGGGCCCTAAGGAACCCGACCAAACTTTGAAATTGGATCTAACTTTGAAGTTGGCTTTGCTTTGGTGGGGTGGGAGAGAGGCTGAACCAGATGATCTTCAGAGCTTCCATCCGACCTGTTAGTTTGTAATTTTCTGATTGTAGCACAAATAGTATAAACAGCACTCCTTTCCCCCCAAAAAGCCCAGGGGAAAAATATAGGCAATGGTCTTTCATGTTTGTGTGCTGCAACACAAACTAAATCAAAACACATGTTTCTGTGGCTTATAGTTTAATAAAGATTTTCCCACGTGTTGAATGTATTTAGACTAAAAATGTACAGTTTACTCCAGTGTCATCTTCAATGTTACACGGTTTCTTTGCTGCTTTCTATTGTTTAAGCTGTGCCAAATACTGTTCCAAGTCATTTTTTTCCTTTCTCATGGACAGTGTGTTTTTCTCTTTTCCCCTGTAAATGACTCTTTTTGGAAGAATTCAGTGTTATGGTTCTCCAGGACACAATCACTTGAGTTATTATTGCAGTTACTTTTCAACAGGTACAAAGGCACTGCAGTGCTTCCTTTGCTGAAGATGTTGCAAACCAAGCTCTCCTCATTTTTCTTTGTGACTTAACTTTAATGGGGGAGTATAGCAAGAGTTACAAAATTTCTTCTTTGCCACTTTTTATTCCCCCTCCCTCAGTGAAATTGGGTTGATCTTGCTTTCACCATCTAACCTGTGAAAACTAACTCTGGATAATGAGTTGACATTCAGTTGACTTGAGTCTGAAAAAGATGAGAAAAGGCATATTTATTCTCAGGGAAGCCTACTTTTAACATGAAATAGAGTTCTTCTCAGTCCCCCATAATGTTATTGTTCTCTGAATCCATGAAGTCTTAGGCAGTAATATTATGTTTTTGCTTGTTTGCAATTCTCACTCTTGGTTATCTAGATATACGAATAGATTGGAAGTTTTGCAAAGAAAAATTTTAGGAAGCACTACATTTGCTGAGACAGAACCAAGCCTGAGCTGTTTGTTGTAATCCAGAACACCCCAGGTCTGACAAACTTTTAGCCAGTCTAGATCAGGATACCTACTGATACCTTCAATTTGTGTTGTTCTGTCTGAGGGCTGGATGTAAATTACTAAGATAGAAAGAAGTATTTAAGATCCTAATTTCCTATTGATCTTGGTAGAAAGTTAGGATTATTAGTGTTTCACTGGACTTAGACCAATATGCTTATTATTTTGTTTTGATGGGAAATAACAAAATTCCTGAGATGCTTAGAGGAAGGGATTGTAAGGACTTTGCATAGGCTTGCTCTATTTTATTCCTGAGATAGGAGGAAAGAAAGTTTTGGCATGTGGATTCTAGAAGTACTTTATCTGAAATTATCCTGGTAGAGGAGATGAAATGAGGATGTTTGGGAAGCAGTAGGTACTAATTTTGCCATGAGATATGCAAACTGATGTTTGTTCATGGTGTTAAGATATGTTTGGTATTCCCCACACTGTGAATCTCACGGGTTATTTGGAGTCATCCACTGTCAATAAGAAACCCCAAGTTTGGCAAATATTAACTCGGAGATTGTATTTGCCTGTGAAACATTTTGGTTTAATATAAATTCAGCCTCGTGCATAACTTTGAAGATTCTGGGCCAAAATCTGTTATGGTTGAAGCTAATAGGTTCTAACATTTTGGACTGAAAGAAATTTTAAAACCTTTGGAAATCTAGGAAGCAAGTGCTAAAACCCAAGGAAGTACACACTTTTGTTTAAAGGGAGTTTAAGTCTGGATGTTTTCTGTACCCACTCTGACAAGCTAATGATCTGTGGAATGAGCAGGAGACATGCTAAACATCCCTGCTCAGTCATGTTGTTTATTGCATCCTACATTCATCTGCACTGATGTCATCCTAGATGGTAACCTGTTCTGGTTGTGGACCTTGTAAGTCAATTAATGCTCTTCTGTTGCTATATATAAATACTGTTTTAATTTTGACCCTTTGAGACACCATTTTTTTAAAGATAATACTTAAGAGCCAACACGTTTTAACATTCCAGTTGGTATTTATGTTAATTTGAGTTCAGTTTGTTCTCTGAGTTTGTGAGATCAGCTATTTTTAGCCTGGTTTCCTGAGGAACTGAAGTTTATAGGATGGCTGTATCTATCCATCTGTCTTCCACTGAGATTTTGAAGCCACTGATCAACAATCCCTGTTTGGTGGAGAGAGTGAGCTCTCAATGCTGTTAGGCTCTGGCAAGTTTCATCAATAGCCTTGGTTTGATAGCGGGGAGACACACAACTGACTACCCCATCTAAGGGAAAAGGTATAAGCCCAGCAGTTGTGTTGGGTATGGTTTGGTGGGAAACCAGTTGAGCCATGACTCAGTGCTGCTTCTCACGGAGCAGTGAGAGAACATGAGCGAGAGCTGCGGTTGCTGTGGCTGGGGGGGAACTGGAAGTGTTTAGGTTGTGAAACATGGGCTGTGGATTATCACAGCTGGGGGGATGCGTGGAGATTACGGACAAGGATCCCATGTTCCTGCGGTGTGGAGAATGTGTAGCAAGAAGTCTGTAGGGCATCGGTTTTATTGCTCTGAAAACTGCTGCCTTTAACAAGGGAAGCTATCCTAAGGACAGTATTCATATCCTGGAAGTCTGGAAAAACATGCAGCCTGTTCTTCATGTCGGGAGAGGGTTCTTTGATACGGCATACAGGCTTTTATATGGAGAATTTGCACCTACAAAACAAATGATCTCAGAGTCCTTTAAAAGTAAGTCGGGCTTTGTTTCTTCTTAGCCGCTACATAAGTGAAGTTAGGATTTATTTCTCTTTGGGAAACTGTGAACGAGGGAAGAAACAAGACCCAGAATTTTGGTTATGAATGATAATGTGATTGTGGAAACAAGCTCTGAGCTGAGCTCTTGAAGTCAGCTCTCAAAGACACCACACCTAGTGATGATTTTTAAAAAAAAGTTTCCTAGCAAAGATTGTGCCAATGGAGTTTACTGCCAGAAGGCAATTCTCTGGTTTCAGTGACTGAACTTAAAGTATTTCGGTACCGAAATAAAGCAGAGATTTTAATTTTTCAGAAGGACTTTACCTTCTTTTCTTTGGTATTTAAATGCTTGTTGAGAAGCTTAGCATCTAGATAATCAATAGCTGTGATACTTGTTAAAGGAAGAACATTTCCTCTACATGGAAAAACAAATTAAATAAGTTCCACACACTCCTACAAAGGGAGGATTAGCACTAGGAATCATCACGTGGCCTCTGCAATTGTGCTCATCATAAAATATAGGACGTGAGTTTTGTTGAAATGCCTGTCAGCTGTGATACTCTGTTTGATAAGCTGTGTTACCAGCAAAATCTGTTCAGCTTTAAATCTCCAAAAGACTTTCTTGGGCTGTGTGCTGCCTTCTAGTTACATGAATGCTTATAAACAAATAGCATGACACAGGACTAGAATGTTACATTGCATTTTTCTGTCTCCTCCTGTATAAAGCATGTATGCATTTATCTGTCTAATTACAGATGAGCTCTTAGAGAAGCTTCCATGACAGGTAGACACTCTGTGTTTCAGTCTGGTTTGGTAAATTTTCAGAATTCATTTCTCAAAGAACAGAAAACGCAGCTTTTGGTTATAACAAACTAGAAAAGCAAGACAAAACTAGATTTCAGTTTCTCTTCTTTAAAGCTGATTACCTCTTCAATTTTCAGAATCCAAATCAAAACCCCTGCTTATAAGCCTTAAGTCGGCTTGTGTATCCGTTCAACCCAAAGAAGGGCTGGATAATTTGTAACAGAAACTTAGAGATCAGGCAGTAGTTGGCTGGAGTGCAGAAAATGAGGTTATGTTTTTTGACCTACAGTTGATTCTGCATTGCCCTGTAGTATCACTGAAATGCATTAGTAAAATTCAATGAGTATATAGTTCCAAGCATTTGGAGTTTTTATAATTCTTTGATTTTACTGCTTATTTCTGCAGTCACATTTGGGATGTTTAGCCTAGTTGACGTTTACATGTACCTCATGTACAAAGACAGATTATATACAATATTAACAATCAATCTGCCATACAGAACTGTCTACAGTAAAGATCTGTCATTTGTGAGCTTGTCTTATGGAAAAGCTTCTAATTTTTGGTAGTGACAGTATATTAGGAGCTATGTTTTTGATGTGCCAGTTCCTAGAGTTGCTACCTATTCTGTAGTGCTAGCAAAGCTGTTTCGGCAGTGAAGATCAGGATTCAATCCAGCCCAATAGTAATGCTCCCCCCCGCCTTTTTTTGGCAGCCAGAGAATTTCTGCCGTGTATGTGAAGTTGGTGAGGCTAATCTGCAATGTTGAAACTTGAGAATTAGTGAGAAGTGGGCTCCAAGAGCCTGGGAGATGTGGGTTTGACTGCCTGTCCTCTCGGTGCTGAGTTTGTTCTGCCATTGCATAGCCCGACTTGTTGAGTGAACTGCTTGGAAGGTCTCTCCTCCTTGTTTCCTTGTTGCCTTCTCCAGGAGAACATCTGACTCTCCTTCTCCTGGGCCTGGAGGTTGTTATTGACCTGCCTGGGAAAGCAGCAAGAGCTGAAAGGAGAGAGGTGCGTGGTTAAGCTGGAAAAGCTTTGGGATGCACCGCCCTGACCCAGAGAAGCCTCTGCAGCTGCCTACCCTGGAAGTGGCTGGCTGCTTTTCCAGAGGAAAGGAAGGGAGGCACAGGCGCGGAGCAGGCTAGTTCAGAGTGGGGTTGCGCATAGGGTGTTACAGGGTCAAGCAGTTGTGGTGGTGCTGTGTTTCGGACGGAGCAGCGCTTCTGCATCCGTGTGCTGTGGTCCCCCTCTCTGCTGTAGTCAGTCGGCTGGCAGGACCCAGTGGGATGAGGGCAGGCGGCTGCGTGGTGAGGGAAGAGGCTGAGATCCTCATTGCCTGTGTGAATGAGGAGCTCAGCTGTGGAATGCAGTAAGAGGAGTAGGAAAATGTTTATTGATTGATTTCTTACTGGGTTTGTTCCTTCTTTCTCCTATCTTAAAAATACAGTATGCTGTGCTTTCAGTTCTATCCCGTTCATGGTTTTAAGCCCAGAGAAACCCATGCTTTACCATGAAACTTGTCCTTGACAGTTATTTTCAGGTACAGCCACACTGCAGTTCTTGAAGGTACTGAATGTAGCAAAAGGAATGACACCAGACAGGAAAGGAGGATTACTGTGGAGGAAAGGGAAGGCAGGGGAAGATCAGACAACTTATATTTAAATGTCTACGTGAGAGTTCATTGATCAAATTACCAGTGTACCAACTTTATATTTTAAAGGAAATTGAATATGCTGAACATACTAGTATTTCCTGGGCTGCTTGATTACATATAGAACTTACAAAAACATTTTTCACATTTTTGTCAGATAAATATTACTACAAGAGGATAAATACAGTTATGTGCAAATACATTGGCAGTTCATATAATAATAGATGTGTGTACTGACTTGCAGGTGCAGAGGCAGAAAATGATATTTAAAGACATGCTGAGAATGAAGTTTTAAGCATGTACTGATAGTAGCAGTGCATTTGAGACAAAGCTTGATGTCACGTTAGCAGTGTATACAGGCTGTAAATATTAGCACTTAACGCAAAAATGAGCTGAAACAAGGATGATAAGTATGAAAGTTTAATGGTCTTCGCTTGACATTTCCTCACTAAAGTGTCTAAGCATACTGTTGTTACTTTGCTTCACAAAGGAGCCTTGTGTATTTCCAATATTTGATATGCCTCAAATCCATTGCACTGAATTTCTGTTGATGCATTTACCTAAACTGTAATTTTGCCCAGAATTCATATTTGAAGGCTACAGCTACTCTCAAAGCTGGGGGGGGGGGGATCTAGAAGTGAGTTGCATTTCCTTATCAAATACACCTTATATATTGTACACCTTTCCATTTCTTTCATTGTGGTTTCTGCTGCTATGCAGCTGGAGAGGCAGTTGGCAGAACAGTGCAATATAAGCAAGAAGTTTTGAAGCTACCAGTAGCCACTACTTACATTTAAGTAGTAAAAGCCTCCCTTCTAGGCTTTAAAAAATCCTTTAGATAATCGAAAGCTCAGCTGACAAAATTATTGTATTTTTTGCATTAAAATACTTGCTGCTAGACAAAGATAGGGAATCTAATATTTCTACCCATTTTTTAAGAGCTAGGTAATTTTTACCACATCAAGAGCTATGTATGCTAAGGTAATAAAAATCAAAATTTAATCAAAATAAACCAGGGCATAAAGTAGTTGTGTTAAGGAGGCTGAGAAGAAATCTCTGTTCTCTTGGACCTCAAGCTCAGTAGATCATAACTAGCTGGGAGGTGACTAAAGACTTTGCTCTCCTCTGCAGGGTCACATCAGAGCCAGGGCATTGAAATGGATTGACTGTTGATAGGATTTGCCATACTGGATCATGCTTTCAACTGTGTGCTTCTCTTCTAGCCAATTACAAGCAGGCAGACTGGACACAAAGGCTGTATTGAAATACAGGTTAGCTTATATATAGCACAGTACTTAAGAATAGCCTCTATTTCATGAGAAGTACAGTCCGAAAGTGTCATTTTTATTGCTACCTGGAACAAGGATCTGTTCAGTTCAGAATTTGTATTGGGATGTTTCACAAGTATTTTCCACAAGTATTTCTGAAAATTAAGAATAGCATCAACGTAAATGTAAAGGTTGAATAGATACATTTTAAGTGTTTGAAGCTTATTCTTTTGCATTGGAGAGTAGATGAGGTACACAGAAGGGAGAAAATAATAGCACATTGTATTGTTTTCTGAAAAAAACTTGCTGTTCCTTAGTTCTTCCGCTGGGAGAGAATATAAATCGCTGGTTAGAGTTTTAAAAGCTGATAGAATGCGTTCAAAGTTTTTAAAACTATTTTTGGATTTGCTTTCAAAAAAATCCAGGACCTGGCACTTCCATAGAGTTCAGAGATGATAGACTTTATTTCTTTCAGCTACCTTACATTGTTGGTCAGCTTCATCTAGGTCAATTATTCAAAGAATATCAGCACGGCAAAGCAAGCTCGACTTAGCAGAGCAATGGGAGAGCAGGTTGATCTGGTCATGAATGACCCTGAGGTTTTTAACTGGAATGTTATATTCATGCCGCCTGTGTTGTCAGCATTTCGGGGGCAGAGCTCCCTGGGATGATTATAAGAAGGTCTTTCCAAATGACAGTTCTTCCGCATGGAGTGCTTCTCTGTTTTCTGTCCATGCGTGCCGGGGCACTGCCACTGGGTGCTGGGTGCAGTTTTCCTGTACCTTATAATTCTTCTGTCTTCTGATAGCTGTTCAGTGACCAAATTCAGATATGCTTTTCAAAACAGTCAGTAATCCAAAGTAATTTGATGGTGATCCATTTTGACACTGGAGGCTCAGAGCAAGAACCTAAGCTAAAGAAAAACACAGGAGCAAGTGACCACCAGTAGAAATGGACATACCGTGTCAGCTCCAACACTGGAAACCAGTGATTTCATCCTAGTGTCATCAGTGGCCACTGCATCCTGGTCCCGATCTGGTGAGGCATCTAACCCTACAGCTCTTGCTAAACTGGGAGATACTTCTGGCTGAAAACAACCTGAGTGATGACAGTGACAAAGAAAAGGCTTTTCTGACAACTCACTTAAATACCCAGCACATTTAGAGAACGTATGACAATGTTTTGTGTGCCAGATAAGAAATAGTGATCTGAGACACCAAAACATGTGTGATCCGCTTATATGAGCACCACAGTCCTTGCAGGATCTAACAAGATAATTAGATAATAGGCTTCCAGCAGTTGCTTTTGTTATACCTAGTCACGAAAAGGGGAAGAGGTAGCCTATAGCATATCAGGAAGTGATACAGAAATAAACAGAATATAGAGATAAAAGCAAAAGGCATACGTTATCATGGAAAAGAAAGGATTGCACACAACCACCCTAAACCTTTGATTACTCAGCATTATGTTCTTGTTTGCATGTGACTTATTTTACCGGAGGACAGGGTGACAGAACTGAGCAAATTGCTCTCAGGGAATGTTTAAAGGCCAGATTTCTAAGGACGTTACAACTCATTCTTGATAAAGAAAAAGACATCTCTTCTCCTAAATGCTTGTGTTAGTGTGAGTGGTTTTTTGTTTGTTTTCAGGAGAACCAAATGCTAGCAGTAGAGTTGAGAAAGAACAAGGCATCAGTAACTCCTTTCTGCATCTGCTGCTTTGTCTGTATATCTGCTTCCTTTCTGCACCTGCTGCCTTGTCTTACAGGACATTTATTTTTCAGAGATTAGACAAAAAAATAAATATACAATAACCAGGTTCTGTTACCTGTTTACTGTCCTTTTTTCCCCAAACCCCCTTGCAGGCGTTCTTCAGTCTCGTTCTCACCATTTTGCTTATTCCTATCCATTTATTACCTTTTCTTCCATTCCATTCAAAACTCATATGCATAATGCAGTCCCTCTGCAGGGCCCTTATTCTGTCTATATTTAAATCTCTCTTGACTCAGTTCATTGAAAGTGAATCTTCAAATGATATGTATATATATTGCCAATTTGTTCCATTTCCTTTAAATTCTTCATATTTCTTTGTCTAGCTTTAGGTTTGACTTATTGTAAGACAGTAGGTCCCATCTTTAAAAACTAGAAAGAGTTTTGCATGTGTTGTTAGCCTACATAAACGTTGAATACTGTTGAATACAGTTGAATACTGAAGCACTGTTGAGGCAAATGGGAGCACGACTGAGTTGTTGCTCACTGAAGAAAAAAGAATGGCAATGGTGCTCCAAGACAAAGCTGTTTGGGTTACCATGATAATTTTTCTAGCAAGTAGAGCTGGTTGAATAGATTTACCAGCTGCAGACACAGTAAATGAGGCACAGATCATGCCCACTAGATTGGATGGTTTCAGGGAGGAGGATGAAATTTGCAGTGACACTTCTGCATGTATTAAAGCAAAGCTCTAGTCTGTAAAAGAATTGAAGGTATCTGCTCGCGGGTCCAGCCCTGTGGTGAAAGCATATAGAAACGTGGGAAGATTACAATTGTCACAGTCTGTGGGTTGTCCCAAGTATATGACTCTACACATGCATTTGCCTCAGATAATTAAAAAAAAAACCACAACCAAAAAACACCCACCTTTTTTCAGGGAAATAATTTGTTATATGAGATGACTGGTGTTACTGGGTAGCTGCAAAGCATGCTCTGTCCCTGACGTCTCTAAGAGCTTCCTTTTCAGATCCAGGGTGGTATTTTGAAGTTTGTGTGTCGGTTAGCTCCTGCCTTGTGTCCGCCAGCTCCCTACAGCTGCTGCTGGCTCTGAACCTTGTTGTCCTTTGGTCAAGCTCTCTTGTTGATGGGCCATGTCTTGTCCAACTTGATCATACAACCTCAGGAAGTCAGTCACCCACCTCTGTTTGCCCTGTAAGCATTCACACTGCTTTGCTGGGCTGAGCACAGGGGGCAACTTTCATCCTCCGTAGCCCATCCTTTGAAAAATACTAATTCAGAGTAGTCTGGGATTGCTTACCTGTTATCTCCTACTCAGTTCACAGCTCTTGATTATTTAGATTCACTTAATGGCTGCCTGCCTAAGCTGTGGCTTCGTCTCTCTGCTTGAGGATTCCTCTGGCAGCTCTGCTTAATGCAAGTAAGATATACTGCACACTTTATAAGAGGCCTCTCTTGCTGTCTGCACGTTGTGTGTTACAGCTCCTCAGGGATTCAACTGCAAGAGTTAAGTATTACAGCAGTGACTTACAGCGTCCTGATGTTATGTATAGGTCACCTGATTGCATTTGAATACCCGATGTTTACAGGCTTAAGAGATGTTTCTCTTCTGCAAAACCACCACTGGAGAAGAGGTATTTTCAAATTAAAGCCCCAATTAGATTTTTTTTTTTAAAGCCTATGTTGGAACATGCCCACTGTTGGATAAGTATTATTTGTTTCAAATGTTACTGCACATACTGAAGCCTTTCTCAAGAGCTGTATGAAAAGATGATACTTTGTTCTGATCTGAAGTTGGATCACTTGGAGAAACATTTTCTGCATGAAATGAAGAATTGTTCTGCATCAACAAGGGAAAGGAATTAAGAGGAGAGGTTTTTTTTTTCTTCAGTCTCTCTTAATCCATTACACAAGAAGGAGCATTTATTTCAGTCCAAAAGTATAAGATCTAGTCAGCAGATTGTGTGAGTTTTGTTGTTGTTTATCCATAAAAAGACCTGAGGGGAAAACTGTGATAGTGAATGCTTGTTAGTGAGATCCTTTTCTCTTAGAGAACTGAGCCAAATCCTAAAGTAAAAATGGCATTTTCTTGTACTTGTGAATTTGTTTTTTAATGGTTAGTAACAAAAATGTCTTTTTAAACATGAAAGAATTTTAAACTTGCAACAGCAGGTTGTAGTGGGCAGGAATGTGACTTCTGGTTTAAGTGCGATGGTGCGTTTAAAAAAAACACACACCCAAACTGGAGAATTGTTTTCTCTCAAGCACAATAAAATTAAATTTGCTAGTAATATGGACAAAAATCTCACAAGTCTGGCTGAAGCAAAAACTGGCATTGACCTTAGTGTAAAGATACAGCAGTGTTTAAATTGTTCCAGGCAGGATTAATTCCCACTTAGAAGCAAATTTAAGGGGGGGGGGGGGAAGTTGGAGGGAGACAGATATATAAATAATTGCCTCCCGATCAGGAATTTCCGCTTGGTTCGTGGCCAGCTGGAGGAGTGGATGTCTTGAGGCAGGACAGCGGTTGTTAGTTTTTCTCATCATTAACAGTCAAGAAAGTTTGTCCTTCGACTTGCTGTTAACTGTGAAAAGCTGTTGAACAGTTAAAAATTGAGCTGTCCATGGCTATGTTCTGTTTATGCAGCAAACAGCATCTTTTAAATCCATTATCTGAAATTAGTCATTAAAAATTGTTACCTTTGACAGGAAGGAGGCGTATTTCATCTACAGTGTTTTCTTACATATGCAAGACCTAGTTTATTGCCTATTTAAATAATTGTGTAGTATAGTGTAGATATCACAGACTTTCTTAAATGCTGGTGTGCTGCATGCGCTAATGCGCCTGCATAAATGCGGCCACGTTAGCAGCTCTGTAAAATGCAGAGGCCTCTGACGTTAGGGACAGGGCTTGGGGAACAGGCTGTCCGTTAGCTTTGAAATAAGTACAAGTGACTTTTAATTTAAAAAAAACCCAAACCCACCCAAAACCCCAAAACCCAACGCGTTGCCATTTTCTTCCAGTGCAAATCAGAGGAATATTTGGCTCGGTTTGCTGTGGGCTACAGGAGCAGCTGCGTCCAGCCTGCTTTGAGCCCAAGCGGCCTCTCGATCCTTGTCCGTATTCTCGGTGCCGGGAAGCATCTTGTAGCTCTTCCCTCTCCATCTCGCGGCCTGGGACCCCTTGTCAGCCCCCCAGGCCATCAGCCCCTGGCAGGGCTGGCGGGACAGGCCCTGGCTGCCGGACCCCCGCTTCTCCCGGTGCCCCGACCCGCAGCGGGCCGCCGGGCAATGCTGTTCCTCGACACCGTGAGACCACGAGTGGTCTTCAAACCAGGCTGCTGATCTTCATTGCAGCCAGTAGAGCAAGAAGGGTTTCTTTCGTAAGCAAAACACAAGGCAAGGCCAAGGGGTGCACCTCGCTTCTGCTCCTGCCGAGGCTTGGCCACAGCTCGCGGGGGGGACGGGGGACAGCGGGGTGGCTGCTCCTTGGCGTGCCCTCTGCAGCCTCACCGCCGACTTCTTCCAGGCGTTTCTCACCGCTAGATCTCTCAAGCGCTGACGAAGGATCTCCTACCGTTTGCCTTCTTTAGCGCAGGGTGGGAGTAGGAGGGATTGAGGTTGCTTTCTGTTGTCACACAGTGCTTTCGGCGCCAGGAGCCCTGCTCCAGCTCCCTTCAATTACTCTGAGTCAATGTCTGACTTTCTCCTGAGCCATTTCTGTTTAATCCTCCCCCCTAACCTTCAGGAAAGAGTTGTCTTTCTCCTGCACTACTCCTGCCTCCCACACACCCTTTAAATGAAAACTCATTCACTGGCTTTCCATCCTTAGCAGAACAAAGAGAAATTTAAGAGACTTAATTACTGAAGATGTGCTGCAGTAAATACAGAGATCATGGATAGCAGAATTAAACCTTGGTCAGTAAAAACGTTGCGTTTCATGCGTGGAAAAATGAATGCTGCATGGATCTCAAATAGACCCAATTAAAAGAAATCAGTGACATCTATGAGCACTACTGTCTGCTGCTAATCAAAGTTGTTATTTTAGAAAAAGCTCTGATTGTGCTCGTTAAGCAAGTTACTTCCTACATGGCAAGACACTCGTATCTTCAATAAACTACTTATTCATATTCCTTATTCAGTTTTCTCTTGCCAAAACTCCATAGATTCTCTGTAACAAAAAATGTAACGTGCCACAATACTGTGTATTTAAATATTGTGGTGTGACATAACCCAAAAAAAGTAATGAACAAGAGGTGCCATGAGTGATGACCTCATTGCAAACCTTTCTGTCTTCCCCATTGTTCAGTCTATGGGAATAGGAATAATGACGATTTTGACTGCAAGTAATGGGCTTACCCATTAAATTGCCATAAGAAAAGACCCTCTGTATATTGCTGTCTGCCTTATGCCTCCCTCTAGGGTATAATGCATGCATAAGATCCCTGCATAAGGAACACACACTTCATTGCGCATAAGATTTATGTAGTAAATTTTATCTATGTCTGGAATCCTTCTGTTATTAATGATTATAATTATTAGGACGTTTGAGCCATAGCTGCCATTCCCACAGCCAGCAGTCCCTCACCCTCATTTTCACATCCCTGCAGTAGCAGCATCCCTGTAACAGCAAGCTCAGATTTCCAGGTTTCTTCAGTTCATCCTCTTCTTTCCATCCCATCTTTGCTTTCCCTTCCTGTTAGCGATCCTAGCTCTTCCCGGTCCACTGCCCACTGCTGGCTCTCAGCCTAGACATGGGTGGTATAATGCTGTTTGCCAGTACTGCATTGCAAACCGTATTTGAAATGGTTTTCCTTGGTGTATTTTCTGTTCCTTCCAGGGCCCAGCTATGCGTGGGATAAGCAGCAATTCTTTTTCAGGTTATACTTGAGGAGTTGTAAGTTTTTTGCAAGTTGTTTTCAGGTCAGGTTAGATTTCTTTCAAAGATACTACATGCTTTTAAAGTGTAATTTAAAAACAGAAGGTCGTAAATAATTTCCAGTATTCTTCCTTCAAAGGCAAACTTGCCAAAAGAAAGTTGTTTAAGCTTTTGGTTTTCTCCTGAAATTGTAAACGTTGTGTATTACAACTTACCTGGGGTACTCCAGACTCATGTTGATGAGCGTGTGTCAAGTTATTCTGACAATGAAAGTGTCAAGGAAGATACATGCTGTTGAAAAACATTTGTGTGGGAGACAAGTACCGAAGAAAGAGTTTTCTGTAGGCTACAGGAGAAGTCATGAATGGTGCTGCAGAAAAAGAAAGACGACTGTAGAAGTGTTTGGCCTCTGTATGCAGGAAGTGCTAACCAGCTTCCCTGTCCTTCAGGTTTTTAACTGAGTAGAAAAATGAGTAGTACTGTGAAAATTGGAGGGATAGTGGGTGGCATCCTCACTGGTGCTCATTTATCTGCTGGAATAAGGGCTTGCAGGTACTTCAGGCTTTCAAGGCTATACTTGGTGTTGATAAAGAAAACGCTGTCTTCTTTTAACATCAGAGGGTGTCAACAACCTGTGCTCCATGAGCATAGTCAAATCCAGAAGCATTCAGTGTTTCTCTCTCTTTCTCCTGAACGTTTGCTGCACATTTGGAGTGCAAATCCAGCCTCTTGAGAATGAGCCAACCTGCCTCCAAAAACCTGGTGAGTGGTCCAGTCTCTACTTCGCCTGGCCTCTGTAGTGGACGTCTGTGTAGGCAGTTTGCAGTGGAACACAGTGTCCCTTGGTGGAGCGTGCAGGGAGACCTGAGAGGTAATTTTAGCTCAACAATGGCCTCTTATGTTGCCGATCTGATAACAGCCATCCTGCTTTACGGAGATCGCTATCTATTTTATGCTTTGGGCACTGTCAGTCTTTTGCTCGTTAAAAATCAAATAGCGTTTATATAAAGAAACAAAGTGGAAAAAATAGTTTCGTTCCTGTTGAGAACTTGTCAATTTATGTTACTAAATGTCGCATGTTTTTCCTGCCTGCAATCGTTCTTTTGCTCCGTGAGCTTGCAGGGGAAGCGCTGCGCAGCATCTTGCGGAGGGGAAGCTGCTCGTTTGCTGCCCTGACCTCGGAGCGTCTCCTGGCAGCCCGTCCTCATCCCGCTTGCTATGGCTTTTCCCACTGCAGAGCCTTTCCTCCGGGGACCCATCACAGCGGGCTGATGCGAATTCTGCCTCGGAATGCACGGAGTCTGCTCAGTCTCTGGGCAGCCCGGGAGGTTTTTAGAAGCTGTTCGCCGAGCGGCATCAGTGTAGTGACTTCTCTCCTTTGATGGGGAGAGCTGAGGATGAGTTCCCAACCACAGAGATGCAGCCTCCGGCGGTCTTGCCGCCCACCTCTAGCTGGGTGTTTGGCATTACAACAAGCTGCTGTGAGCCAGCCGGCCACCCCTCCTGCATCCGCTCCAGCCTGGGGTGGAGAAGCACTGGTGGCACGAGGAAGGGAAGAGCAAGGACAGTAATCCAGAGAGGTACCTGTGAGAGGTTCCCCCAGAGAGGGGTCCCTGGGTACCTCAACCAGGTCCTAGGCTGCAGTCTTATCAAACTCAAATTCTCTTAATCCTGCAGCCCATGCTACTGTATCGATAAAGCATCCATTGCCTATTCATGAGAATAAAAGCCTCTGAAATCCTATCTGTACAATTAAAATCACTCTGACCCAGCAGCATGCAGATACTCTCGCCTTCCCATCCGATACTCTGAGGTATACCCAGACCGTTTCTGCTTGTGCTGCAGAAACAACTAGTGAGAGGAGCTTTCTCATGCTTTTGCACCATTGTTTAGTAATTAAAGGCTAATCTTACAGCTGCCTTAAATGGCAAAATGGAAGCTAACTCTGCCATCTTCAGACTTTTTTCTTTTTAAAATTAAATAGATTGCAGTGCAGCATGCCTTGAAAATCCCCTTTTCAAATATGTTCTTTGCTGTTTGACTGCTTAATATGTATCCCATAGTCTTATTACATGTTGATGCACTGACAGCTTTAGATCTTTATATGATACATGAGAATATTTTGCTAGTGTGAAGCAACGGCATCTGTGTTAAAGGTCTGGTAATCTGGAGTCTCAAATTGCGTTCCTGTCAGTAAGAGCACAACATTCCTTCACGCCCCTAACCAAGAGGAAATTAAATCTAAGTCTTTACATTTCAAATATTGAAAGATGGTAAAGGTCTACTGTGAACTGCCTCAGGGAAAAAAAAAAAAAGGCATCCAGTCCTTTTTTCATGTAACTGAGCATAATTATTTAGATATCTAAACCCATTCCTTGTTGGACAAAGACTGGAGGATCAAGCTTTACAGTCCCTCGTTGAAAGTCTGCCACAGTATCAAGGTGTGATGTGATGAAATCAAGACAAAGAGCAGTTCACACTGCCTTTTTTCTTTTGGGGGGGGGATTCTGTGTTGCTCAAGCAGCACTTCATGTTTGGTGCGGTCTATTCCTCACCCCTCCACACCAAGAATAAATTGTCACAGATTTCTCAGCCTTGTGAACGTGATGGATCTCACAACAGTATGTGGTTTTTCATTATTTTCTTTGGTACTCTTAAGAAGGTCTGTAGGAGAGGTGGATTTGCTGTAATGGCGGCTAAGTAGTTTAACTTAATCCTGAATAAACAAACAGATGCTCTCACCAAGGACCTGGCATCTGGGGCTGTCAACATTTATTACTGCAAGGCTCAGAAGAGATAAAATTATCATTAGCCTTCACAGAAAGACCATGGATACATTTTGAAAGGAATGTAGTTTAAACCGCAAGCTAGCCCCTCAGAGAAACTAGTTTAGATATTCAGATGCCTGTATCAGTAATGACACAAACAAAATGCTGCTTTCTTCACTTGATTTGTGCTTCAGAGCTCACATTTTACATGTTTGTGTTTCTTCCCTGTGGGCCAAGGCTGAAATAGGTGTGTGTTTACAGTTGTACATAATATGCATTTACAGTTGTGTGTCTGTGCATCCTGCTGTGAGTTTATACTCGAAGTTTTCTCTACGGCTTCTACTGGTTTCTTCTAAAAACATCTCCGTTAAGGAAACTGAACGTCATTTAGTAATTAGCTGAGGTTTGGTAGGGAGCAGCCATATGGCAGCATGCTGCTGTTGATAAGCAGGCTGGGGTGCAGTGCCCACGGACTGCCAGGTCCAGGGGACTGTGTTGACCGTCTCTATTATATATGCCTGTGTAAAATACCAGGGTCTAGGATTATTCAAGCTTTCAGGCCATCAGTTTTAAACCTGTATCTGTCAAAAACCCTAAATCCACAACTACGTGCTTTGTTTAATACAAAAGGTAGTGGGTTTGTTTTCCCTGTGATCATTGTTCATGTCAACGGTTTAAATAGAGAACTTCGAACCCAGATTTCATCCCAAATAAAAGTATTTTAGCAAAATTTACATAAGTATTTGAACGGGAATTTGTAACAAAAATAATAGTTTTAAAATTGACTCTAAGTATTTCTTTGAAGAGGAACACCCTCCACCCCAGCACCCAACAATACTTGGATTTCAGTGGGTGGGCTAATATTCCTTGTAAGCCTGGGCTTAAGAGTCATACTGCATTTCCTGTGAGAGAGAAAATGTTTTCTGAAGAAACCTCTTTTCCTCCAACCCATATGATCTCCCTCTTTTATAGTAAAGCTAATCTTTTCAGGACTCTGCAGGGAACGCTCATGCAGGATTGTTGACTGCTGGTGCTTGCGCCATGCATGCTGCAGCCTGGGTCAGAGAGATGCTGTGTGTGTTTTACATACGAAAGCCAAATACTCAGTGGAACTTCATGCTGTCCCAAGGTCTCATCTCCTATTTATAGCTGTTCTTCCCTAAAAAAAGCATATATATACATCTCAAAGCGGTTCTGTCCTCCTGAAAGGTTGGAGAGTCATGTCTGATATAGTCAAACTGTGACTTACAGTGAAGTTTCTCAATAATATATTAGCTGAATAGGTTTCAGAAGGGTCGAGTTATCCACAAGAGGGAAGGGTGACTTTCTGGTCAAGCTTATCATGAGCAACTATGCTTGAAAGTATTTTTATTAAGAATTCTTCACCAAGATTAGGCATTGGTTTTTTTGAGAGAGTATCTGTAGCTGAGTCTGAGTACTAGAAAATGGTTTGAACTAAAAACTGTCTTACTGCACCAGTGGACTTTGGTTCTTGATTTCCTATTGAAATTAAAATTTGTTTCTGAATTATTTCTTTCAAAGAATGACTGTAGAACACAGGTTTTGAATTGAGCAGATCAGAACAATTTGGATAAAACATTTGGAAACTGTGTGAAATTTCCTCCCAACATCTTCTGAGAACTCTCCAGTCTGCATTGCTTCTGCTTTCTTCTTGCTCACAGTTGGCAGTACCTTATGCCAGAGGTAGCTGAATTAAAGTCAATAGGCTAGATTATGTCCCGAGGACTTGACCCACAGTAATTGTGGTATGTTGCTGAGCAACCTTGCAGGACTCCCAAGGAATGAACTGTGCTTAGGGAGCCACAATTTACTCTTTTTTTTTTTTTTTTTTTTTTCCCCAAGGGTTTTAGCAATTTGTTGCCAGTAAACTGCTTCTACTTAGCTTTTTTCCAGTACTTGCTCAGTTCTAAACCTTAGCTGTTCTCCAGCTACTTGTCCTAGAAGAAGGAAACAGGCCTATCCCCCAGTCCCCCACACACTTGTGTTCCAGCAAGGAGCAGAAAGGGACTACTTACAGCTCTTGTTCGGAAGTCCACCATATCAAAATCAGTCTTGAAAGGATTGAGTTGCTCATTAGTTGTAAAAAGACAAATTACAGTCCAGGTTAACGTTTTGATAAAAAACAGACCTCTCTCTTTTTTTTTTTTTTAATGTCTACCAAGGCAAGCAACTTTTTAGTTTTTCTTTGAGCAAGTTATCTGCATGAAATTCATATTCTGTGGTTCTTTGTGTTATGAGCTGAAAAGAGTCAGTTCTTTTAAGGCCAGATTTACTGCTGAGCTTTGTGAGGGAAATAATTATTTTCAGAATAAAGTGGCTTTTATTTCAGATCAGCGTGTCTGCAGGGAGAGTAGAGCTATTCCAACATAGTTTATTTTTCAATACCTCTTCCCATTAACTTCTCCATATAAAGAGGGCATCCGTTCTAGCATTTTTCAGGAGCTGTGCCACCACCATTTATACTGGATGCTCGTCTTGTCAGGAGAACAGTTTGTAGAGCAAACCAGCACAGTGATTAGACATACAGAGTTATCGTGTGTTACGGTACAGAGTTATAGGCTTTCTCCACAGGCACAAATCAGTGTTATAAATAGCTTACAGGAAAATCTTTTTATTGCTGCAAATAGTAAGCAAAGATTTTTTAGGCTTTGTTCTTGGACTGAACTGCCAGGCAGAGAAACAGGTTGGCAATAGGACCTTAAACATTTTAAAATAATGGTGCACCAAACCCATGATGCATGCTGTTAATATACAGGGGGGGAACCAAACCTGTGTAATATTAATGTTTTTACTTTTTACACGAATTCTATCCGATAGGACCTATAAGTAGTGACTGCTGTGAAGTTGCTTTTTCATTCTGTTAATGCACAGAATTTCATGTTTCTCATCTCTGGGTAAGCTGCATAAACTTTTAAGAGGTTTGTAGCATGTAAGATTAGGTTTTCAAATAGCTGCTTTGATGACAGGTAGGAAATTTGCAATATTTTTGCAAATATTTTCACCTGCAAAAGGTGAAATCTCTCCTTTGATGTCTTCCCGATGAGAAGCAGTACCATTGAACTGCTCCAGATGAGACTTAGTAGTGTTGGGGGCCATCTGTATGTGAATTTTACTCAACAGCACACTTTCTATAGGTATAAGTTAAGTCACCTGTTGGGAAGGTGCAGAAGCAATCTCAGGAAGAGCCTTTCCCACAGAAAAGGTTTGAAATATGTAAACGGGAGTTCAGGGAGCTTTTTGTTTAGTGATGCTAGAATTACATAAAGAAATTATTGCTTAGTCTGGTTGCTTTTTCTTTGCAAAACCCTTTGTATTTCTTGACTTTGATAAAGGGGAAGCTAATAGACAACAGAATGAAATGAAATGAAGGAAAAGACAGAAAAGGGCATTTTAGGCCCTGCTGTTAGCAAATTCATCTCCTTGACAGGGTAGAGACAAGGACTGCAAAAGCACAGGTAGTAGAAATGAACTGTAATTAGCCAGCTCCATTGAGGGACGACTTGGGGTTTCTGCCTCTGCACAATCTGCTGGAAGCTGAGATGTGGTAGCTGTTGTTTGCTGCTCTCATCTCCCACTGAAGAAGCACTGTGGTTTTGGTCCTCATGAACTATGGACTGCTGTGATTCTGTTCAGCAGCTGGCTGTTAATCATTACGGACTCTTATCAGGTTTGGGTTTGGGAATCTGTAAATAATCAAACCAGTTTTATCTTTAGCTTTGTCTACCAGTTGGTCAGTCATCCCTGCTGCTACACAGAAAATGCGGAGTAGTTGGGCCAACATTTTGCAGCAACCTGCTATCTCATTCCATGGATATCTTGCTATATAGTGCTTCAGCAGGGACGTTGGTAAACGTCTTCTTAAATGGATGCGGTATGAGACAATATGTGTACCTGTGTAGTGGGAGGAGGGAAAGAGATGACAGTTTGTTGCTCAACTTGAGAATCTGTTTACTTAGTCAATCCTAGTATTAGTACACTTCAGACAAATACTTGGAAAAAAACCCCTGCTTGCAGGCTCCCTGCAGGCTTTTTACTGCTGTGTTGCTTCTGTGCTAAGTTACCTTCACCATTACAGTCTGTAGAAAATAAAAAGATGACATGATGCAGAATCATGGTTGATAGATGAGCAGAAGCTGCAAGCGTGGTTGTTCTATCATGACACCTAATGTGCTCCATGAATCCATCACCAGGAAAATTCCAGGCAGGTCTTGCAAGGCTGTATTACATCTGCATTTGGCATTATAGAAATACCACTAGAATGCTGTGGCTGGTTTTGGTGCACAGCATTGAAGAAGATAGCTGGTTAATCTGCAGACATTTCGGAGAAGAGCTGCAAGAGTGAATAAAGGGAGGAGATGAAAAAAGCTCACTGTTGAAAACAGGAGGTCATTTAGGAGACAAAGTTTGAAGTGATGTTTGGGTTGTGGTAATAGAGGAAACAATGCCGTGTAAAGCATTATACTGCAGTGAAGGAGAGAAGTGCTGGCATGCAGCTAAGTACAAGCAGCAGGTGGACCTATCCTAAAGGTTGCACAGGGATTACTCAACAGCAACATTACTCTACACCTGTAGAAAGAAGCTGGAACTGGATGTTATTCCAGCCATCCATCACAATTTTTCCTTATACTTGTTAGAAACCTGTTCCCATCACCCTGAAATGAACCAAACCTTTTCCAACCAGTGCCAGTTTATCAGAAGTTCACAATTACTTCCATAAATTCTCTTTCATCTTTGCTTGGCAGAACTCCTCTGAGTTGTCTGGCTTCTGCAAGCTTAAAACAATTAATTGGTTTCTCGCTTCCAAGACTTCAGTCAAGCTGAGATTCACTGATTTGTGATACCACCAGATACTGAAGTGTGAATCCATCTGCTCACCATGCAGAGGAGAAATAAAAGAAAGTACTAAGGTGAAAGCTTGGCAGCTGAAGCATGTTGGCAGCTGAAGCCTCTTTGGTGGTATTTCTTGTCATAGTAGGTCCTTTCTATCAGCCCTTTTTTGTCAGACTTTGAACATTTCAGAGAAGATGAACTGGAGGAGTAAACTAAGTCAAAATCCAGCACTTTTACAAAAAGTCAGAATGCTGTAAAAGTAGCTGAATTTACAGAGTTTGCAGAATGATATATTCTTGGCCATATTGGCTGGAAGCAGATGCTGACTGTCCCTCTGAAATCTGCTTCTGGCTGTTGGTTTTGGAGACCTTTCTTGGTGGCCAAGTTTTTTTGTCATCAGAAAATGGTTTGGTAAACTGCTGTCTCCTACTCACAATACAGTATGCATATGAGTGTACTGTCAAATCACACCGTACTACAAATTTTTTGGTATCATGGCAGTCCCTTAAGGCCCATGCAGCTTGTTAACAAATTAAAATTTGCCTAAAGTGATAAGGGCACTTAAATCTAAGGGTGAGGGGAAGCATGTGTTTTGGTGCAGCCATTCCAAATTTCTTTCTGATTCAGGTAGTTTCCAAACTGCTTGACACGAAATTGCTGACATATTTTTCTTTTGTTTAACTTTTTCTGTGTTGCCAGGGGAGGTAGGGAGAAGGTTATATTTTATTGGTGCCTCCCCTGTGACTTTGCCACAGAAGCATTTTATGAGTTACACATGTTTTTCTTCCACTGTCTGAGATGTGCAAAGGTCCAAGTTAAAAACATCTCTGAAGCAGAATGGGATGCCTCTGCTCTGGTACACTGTTTTTAAAGCAGTCAAGGAGGATTTTGCGGGCATGTTTGCCTTCATCATTCGTAACCCTCTCTGAATCTGGAGAAGTTAACTTCAGAGGAAAACTTTTACACTAATAGAATAACACATATCTCTCTATCTTGTATTGGTTTTTTTGCGGCTCCTATTAATCTTGCAACATTTTAGGAATTTTCCTACTTTTTTTGCCTCATTACTCTTAACTAATGTGTTTTAAACTCAGGCCAATCTTAATGCAAACTAACCTTCCACGTATAGGTGAGTCCTTTCCTTAAACTTCTAAGCTGCATGAAATCCAGCTACGAATGACACAATGTGTTCCGGTACTTATATTACTAAATATGGAAATAAATATGGTAATTTAGAATTTAGTTGTCTCTGTGGTAAGTTGGTCAATTGTGTGACTTTTTAAGAATGAACAAAATACAACCAACTTAATTCATTGCATCCTGTTATTGCAGTAATAATCATGAATAGCAATTGTGGTTTATCTCATTATATACAGAAAATAAATGGAAGGTTTTGTCATTTGTCATTACTAGATTTTGCAGCACGATAGCATGTATGCTAATGGAGTAAGGAGTAGAAAGGCAAGTTTTAATTAAAACTCTCCCTGCTACACCAGGAAAACTTACACCGCTAATAATTTAGCATATGGCCCGGAAGAGGTTTCATGTGAAAATGAATACAGCAGAAAGCAATGCTGCCGCACCTAGGAATGCTCTGAAAGACATGGTTCACCAAAAAAACTCTAGTAGAAGTTAGATACCATTGTACAAGCTCTGTACAGTGTAATCGACACTGATGAACATTTATGTGCTAGTATAACTGGATGTGACATGAAAAATATTATTTGAGTGTGCAGTGCACCTAGTGACTGGGAAGAGACAACCTTGTAGCCAGCTTTTTATATACTGGAAAAGTGCAATCGTATAACCATTGAAAGGGCTTATTCAACCATCTGTAGAAGTGAACTAAGCTGGCAGGATGTGTCTTTCATGATAGTTCGTATTTCAAGCTGAGGAAACTTGTAGAGCTCATTTGAAAACAAATTCCTGAACACTGCTCTAAGTCCCAAAAATTCAGCATGAGGCCCAACCTTTCTGTCCAGTAAAACCTTTCCACCTTGACCAGAATACCTGCAAAATTGACTTTTCTACTCTCTCCTTTTTCTATTTTCAGTAAAAATGGACAAACTTAAGTCCAAGAGAGGGAGGTGTGTGAATGTCTCTGTATACACCACTAGACACATTATGGCAATCAGGGTTTTGATTTGGAAGGTAATCAGGTGTTTATGAGTTTGGGTAAGAGTAAAGTCCTGTAAATTAGGAAGAGAAATAATTTTTAAATTAATAATGGGCCATAATTAGCATACACCAAGTATAAATGTAACCATAATTTTGTAATGATTGCTGATGTAAAAAGTAGTAAAGGAAGAAGAAAGTGAGGAGGTTTAAACTGTACAGCTTTATCCTGGAATTCCCCCTTTATCTGTTGTACATTTTAGAAACATTGCCTTTACTTATGAACTTGCACATTAAGCCCTCTGACCTCAGTGCTACAGATTAGCTTGAGACACTGGAAAAACACAGAGGCAAAAGAAAACAGAAGAATCTGCTGTTCTCACTTTCCACAGGGTGAGTTCTGGTGCTTGTAGAATGCCTGTCATTCTTTAATACTTTTCGCGTTACTGTAAGGATAGTCATCTTGATATGGACAAGAGCATGTCTGTGCTGCATCGACAGCATAGTGTAGCCTAGTTGGATGTGGAAATAGCAATAGCACTATGACTGTGGCAGCAGGGAACTCCGTGTAAAAGGATTTATCCCCCTCAGTAGAGAACATCAGCCCACACCTCTGTGTTCCCAGTGGTACGTCTCTTCTGGTACTGTAGGGTGTCACTTAGGTATCACATAAACATATCTTTATCTTGAATTGGCAATGACTAAAGTCACTGTCTCCCAGTCACACAGGAAAATAAAAAGGCAATTAACTCCAGCAGTAAGTTTACTGGTTGACTCCTACAGGGTCCCTAATCCTGAGAGTCAGTATAGTTCCCACTTATTTAGTTAACATAATAAGCTGCATTAGCTTCTCTTATATTTCACGTGAACAGGCTGCTGTTAGTCTCAAATGCTGTGTGTCGTACTGGCAGTTCAGACTGAGAAGCTCTTTGCTCTTTTGGTAATGACTTAATTTTGAATTTAAATGTGGTGACTAGCCCGCACGAAGGTTTTGACTACATGAACTACTCATCTTGTGAATATGCTTCCCTGAAAAGGTAGCTTTCTGTGCAGTCCTCGTATATCTGTCTTGACCTTTCCTATGTGCCGCTTTGTACAGAGCATGAACAACACCTTTGCTCCTGCTAGGCTGGGAGAGGGAAACAGCACCTTGCACAAATAACATGTTGAGGGCAGATGGTACTAAGAAAATGTAACCAGTTTGTTTTTCAAAAGATGGTTGCCTAGATTTATGGACCTAAACAGTAAAATGAATGTAACTGCATGTCCTGGGTGTTCTTTCCTCAACTTAGTTAAGTATCTTCAGCTCTTATTGCCTTCACTGACAATTGATTCTGATATTGCTCCAATTTTATATGAATTTAGAATTCCAAACTAAGATACCTTCTTCTGAAATTTTGTCTGAATTGTTCTGATTTTACTGCATCCTCCCTGCTCCGCTTGCATCTTCTTTGTAGGAGGTATTTCTGCAAAACAGATGAACTTTCTAAGCTGAAAAATGAGATATTTTTTTTTCCTCTGTGCACTGTTGAAATTTCCTTTTGCTCTGTTTTCTGTCCCTGCAACAACTGCAATGGAAGACAGAGGCACTGTACGTTCCATTTTTACAAGCTTGCAGTAATGCCATTGCTTAGGGGCATGTTGTGAAAAGCTTAGCACATCCTTGTTCAGTGCTTGGAATTCTGCATTCCTGCAGCAGAGAGATATTCACTCCAAGTGTAAGCTTTGGTCTGGAGTTTAAATATAGCACAAATATTCAGAAGGATTTTTATTTTTCCCTTCTCATGCCCTCCTACCCTCAAGCAAATCTCTTGTATGGTGTTGCTTTCCAGATGTTCTTGTGAGAAGCAGAAGGAAATCACTGAGGTTTGCACAATGGGAGATAAGTTGTAGGGTTTTTTCCACTAGCTCTGCCAGGCAACCTGAAGTTGAATCTCCAGGCAACCTGAAGTGCAAGATCCCAACAAGTTAGATTGGCTTCAAAACTGGGATGAAGGAGAGGGGACAAATATTCTGCCAATAACAGAAATTCTTGATGTTGCTGGCTTGTTGTGTAAGGTTTTTTTTATTATTGTTGTTCTCCATGCAAACAATAACCACTGGTGTAAAGGTGAAGACTGTAAGGAATGAGAGATCTGTAGACTCTGCATAGGTCATTTCACATTTTGGGTTTGCAACTGAATTCCAACGTACAGCTAAATATAAATGTGAAGATTCAGTTATGCCAGTCCTGAGCCTCTAAGGCATGAATCCTAACCTAGCAGTTCCATGGCAGGCTGCAAGTGTCACAAGTTGTTCTGCCATCTCTGAGGTCTTTGAAGGAAGAGGTGGAATACTATGATGGAAACAGGACAAATCCCTTCAGTGTCTAAGTGTTATTGGGTTCCCTTCCTGGCAACTTCACTCTTTGAAAAGCTGAACCTTTTCCTTTTGGAATACATGACATACCCCGATTGTCAGAAAAGGACTTCTAAAATAAAACTGCTGTCTGGTTTGTTCCTCCCTGCAGTTTGGAGAGGTGTAATGGAGAACCTGCTGACGTGCTCCATCCTGGCTCCTTCCCTTTGCTGTCTCATGAGCTTGTACAGAGACTGAATTGTTGCTTTGCTAGTCTTGAGGTTTCTTTCTGACTATCTACTTGCTAAGGTCATTGAAGAAGTATTCCTGGTGGTATTCCACAGCATTAGGATCTGAGTTGATATACCACACACTCATACATTTTTTGTTGCCTTTTATAGTGCAGTAAGGTGTGCCAAGCACCTCCCAAAACAGATAAGGACAAGCAGTCTGATTTTAACCATCGTTAAAGTAGGTCCGATATAAAATATGTACTCAGAGAGGAAGGGCCCTGACTTGCTGGTGTAATTTTTTAGCTTAAGAAATAAAAAATATATCTTTGACTCTCTTTTTGTATGGATACTGTGTTAAAAATGGTCATTCTGAAGACTTAGGCAAGGTGGGCACTGTCTACATGAAGAAGAGTGAAAAGGGTAAAGCAGAAGTTGAGAGAAATGAGCATATGGGATGTTGTGGATGGAATTAATAATGGACCTGTGTCAGTAATAAGGTACGTACTTTATGTTTGACCCATAGGAGCTTCAGCAGAGAATCGTCATATTTTCTAAAGAGCTTTCAAGATTTCCCTTGATTTCCCCAAGAGCTTGCAGTTTACAGCAGCGTGCTGGAAATGTGGGGGAGCTTTTTTTGTGGCACTTCACTTTATGTTCCCAGAACACCTTTCCTGAAAATGAGGAGTTCTGCAATGAATTCAGTATTGGTTTTCCTTCTGTCATTTCCGACGTTTAAGTATTTTCCAAGTGAAGTGGTGATGCAAGTCAGATGACTGCTTCTTCCTTTGGATCTGACCCTGAAAGGTGTTATGTGCCATTCATTTTCACTGACTCCAAATGGGAGCAGAGAGTGCACAGGATCTTGCCAGTTCTGGCCTTTAAATTGCAAATGAATGTAGTGCTTTTGATGTCGAACACTCAGGGATACCCTTCTTTTTACAGAGTTGCTAATTACTTGATTCATTAAAAGTAGTACTGTATTGCTATGAATGCAAGTTAAGCTTTCCTTTCAAACATACTGCTGAACTTCCCAAAAGCACAGTACCTGATGTCAAACACCTGCTTATTTTACACCCAACTCATGTATTGTAACCTAATGATCTGATGGTTCCAAAAAGGCTCTCCACCTTTCTATAAATTGTATTTGGCAAAACAGCTCTATTGCCACAGTATACATACTTAACTTACTGTAAAACAGCAATTCAGATTTATGAAGTTTCATTGAGTGGAATTGTTAGACATTGATAGATTTGGAAGGTGATGATGAAATGCCATCTTCCTTCTCTCCTTGTAGGTTTCTGATAAATTTGAAGCTCTACTCCCCTCTAGCTGCTGTTCTGGCTCTGTTTCCTTATTGTGAAGGGGGCCAGCAGGACTTCTAGTTTTCTTCTCACTTGCATGCTTGGTCCTTCCCCCAGTAGCAGTGTCTTGCCAGCTACTGTGGCTGCTCTTACTTCAGTCACACAGCTATCAGTGTTAAATGGACCTAAATCCCAACTGGTTTGTTTTTGACCAAGTGGTCTGTTGGCGTATCAGCAGCTATGCTACTTGACGTTTTGATAATTCCGTACTGTAGCTCCTTAACAAAACTTAACTAAGCCTCAGAGCATTCAGTTGACCTCAGACTCTGGAATATGGCATTGCATTGGTATATGCTTGGTTGAATATCTCTGAAGGTATTTTTGCAGCCATGAGAAGCCAAGAGAAATCCTAGGTTCTGTAGAAATGAGTGTATTATGTCCACGCACACAGCATGCAAAGCCTCTCAGATGTTACAGGTGAGTTGAATTCCCATGCACCTTGAGTGGGTTTTGTTGGACCAATGCCAGTGTGACCTGCAACAGTAAAAACTGATCATGCAAACACTGTTCGGCAGAAAATAACTGTGGTAGTACACGTAATCCCACGTAGTTGGCATTTAGATCGTTTCTGCTGTGCTGCACATTTACAAGTGATTTTTACCATCTCTTACATTGTTTTAAGTGGGAGGCAGAACTTACCTTGAGCTCAGCCACTGGATCAGTTCATACAGTTGGTCTGATTTATTTTCTGCTAGCTCAACTGCTTACTTTCATTTCAGTCAAAAATAAAACATGCCTAGAATAAGTCTAAAGATTATCAAAGAGTAATACGTGGCTGTAAACTTAAAACAGTGAACTAGGCTACACCTTAGTAATACTATGAAGTTTGCAGAGTAGTAAGCAAGCACATCGGAGTGGATCAAAATTTATCAGGTAAATTCTAGCTTCTTCTGCTGCTAAAAATTGTCCAAAGACCTAATGAAGGTGCCACAGATTAATGATAACATGCAGTTCATTTGTCACATGGTCATTAGGTGAATATGATTCATATTGCTACCATTCCCCAGGGCAGGAGTTGCTTGGTAAGTTTAAAAAAAAAAAAAAAAAATCAAACAAATTGCTCTTTGGATTTGCACTCTCGGTGGAAGATTCAAGCCGTGATATGTAAGTGTATGTATTGTGAGCACCATCTAAATTTTCTCTCTCCATCTCACGTTTGGTCCCCCTGGATTAATGGCAACGCAGCATGAGAAAATCTGCACTCTCTCTCCTCCCTGTTAACATCTCACTGGGGTTTTTGAAGGCTGCCCGTGCTCTGTACTTGCTTCAAGCCTTCCAGAACGACTTTGCGGTTGCACAGCATCACAGCCGCACAGTTACGGCTCTGTCCCAGTGGTGGAGTGGTTAAGTACAGCTGATAAACCTTTTAAGTTTGAAAGCATCTTCCTCATTGCCCGTAGGCTGGAGAATCGCATTTGTAAGAACAATTTTTCGGCCTCACAGAGAGGCGTGCTTGAGAAAGCAGGCACCTGGGGTAGCTTGTGCACCCAGGTCTGTGCCCGGGGGAGGAGGTGAAGGAGTCCCTGTGCCTCCTCTGCTGCAGGTCCTGTGGGGATCTGCACGAACGGGTGAAAATACCTGCTGTTCTAGGGACTGGAAAAGTGGGCCCCAGGGACTGCATGGTCTCAGGCACGCAGTTTGGTTTGGCACGCCAGCTCCGACCTCCTGAGCGGAGAGGAAAGGTTGCGGGGATGTGCCAGGATCCTGCTCCCTAGGAGATCAGGAGCACAAATGAGCCCAGCTCCTTGCATGGCTGCTGGGTGAGTCATGCCTTAGAATAGCTGACATTTTTAACGCTGTTGCAGCCCTGAGTTTCCAAAACCTGACGGGCATGTAGTCCCAGGCACAGTTCTGCTGGGCTTCGTGCTTCTCAACAGCGTGTAACCCTGGTACATCGCCCTGTTGCACATGGGCTAAACTGTTCTGTTAAAACTGAAACGGCGTGCTTATGGTGGTCTGCAAAAGGCCATGTAAGAAGGGCTTTTTTTTGTTTGAGATCTGAGGCCGTGGCTTGAGGGAACGTTTGCTCTGCTGTACCCACGAAAACGGAGTGAGGCCTGCCGGCATGGCTGCCCGCTGCTGCTGCTCAGCCACCCCACCGAGCTGGGAAGCCATGGCTTGCTCTCCCCTCATCCTCCCCAACTGCATCCCTTGGTCTAATAAAAAAAAAAACTAAAAAACCCCAAAAAACAACCACCTCCTCTTCCTCCTACAGGTCATGCCTCTGGATGAAAGCGTGCCCTATATAAATTCAAGCAATTGATGATTGCTCGCAACTGATGCGGCGTTCGGCGCTGCAGCCTGTTTGAGCTACTGTTGTTCACTTCTGGGTTTTTTTTTTTGTTTTTTTTTTCTTCTTTTTTCTCCCCCTCTCTCCCCTTCACTGACACAGGCCAATTAGCAGTGCGCTCATTCTATAAATCGGTTGCTGTTCCTATCAATCAGAGAATTGATCAGGCTAAAACCTAATTCCTCCCTGCTTTTCCTGCCCCTGAGGTCCCTTTCGGTTAGGCTGGCTGCCTGCCCCGGCACATCAAATGGCTCGGCGGGGGCAGAGGCAGACGGGATGAGCCTGCTCCTTTCCACGGGAGGTCAGGGTGGGCTTCGGTCCACTCTGTTTGTGAGACTCAGCCTGGGGAGGAGAGTGATGGGCCATGCAAGCATGTGAAGGGAGAGATTGATTTTTGCCACCAGTGAAAGCGTATGGGTAGCTACATCCAGACTGGGTCAGATCACATGGGTTTATATCCTTAATGAAAGATTTCTTGTGTCGACCTCTACTGCTCATTAACATGGAAGAGTAAACTGAGGTGGCCCAGCTATTTTAGTACTTGACTGGTAATTGATGCTGCTAGTCAGAGCAAAAAGCAAATGAACCCTTTATCAGTTTTATTTTATGTTTATCTGGAGCAGGTGAGTGTTTGCTGAACTGCCCAGAGCTTGTGAGAACAGGAGTGGGATGCGGAAAACATTCTCCTCATAGCATAACTGCTTCAAATGGTTGTGGTAGAAGAAAAGAGCTGCACTGCCTTTTGCAAAGGGCCTGGCTTCAATCAGCAGGCCCTTTCACCTTTTCACCTGATTTCGCCTTTTCCCAGCACTACGTACCTTGTTTTAATATTTCCCCCCCACCTCCCCTTCACTCCAGCTGCTTTTGTTTCTTTTGAAGGGAAGCAAAGAATCTCACCACTTCTTCCACTTCTGTTTTGAATTTGTTCCCTCTCTCCCCACTCGCCTTCCAGCTCCTGGTTTGTAAAGAAGTTGTGTATGTAGTTACTGTGGAACACTTTTTTGATGAGACGTTCTTGTTCTCTGTAGTCAAATTGTGCAGAAGTAATTACTTGAATATACCTTGGTGACATGGTCTGCAAATCATGTTTTACGCCGAGAGATTTCCTTTTGATCTCTCAGATACCTCAGCTCTTGGATAAAACCCAAATTTCTGTGTTCTTTTTCAGGGGTGTTTTACTTGGTCCTTTGTAGACTCCATGTTAGGAAAGAAAGTTGTGGAGTTGAGATAGGATGCTGTTTGTTACCTGGAGTTTTGTCTTCCTTTGGAATTAGCTTTGCATATTTAAAACTCACCTGCAGTGCTGAAAAGGCTGTCCTGTGGCAGCTTGGGCAAGTGTTACTGAAAATTGCAAGTGCATGTTCTCTTAAGCTGCTTCTTATTTTTCTTAGTCAGTATAGCTTGGTGAGTGAACTTCGTTCTTGAAAGACCTAAGCACTTTGCAGAGGATATCAATCCCAATTTAAAAAAAAAAAAAAAAAAAAGTTATTACTGGCTATGCTGGGCAGGGAAAAAAAGAGCCCTGATTTAAAGACTACTGGTTTTGCCAGATCAGCAGCCAAAACACCTTCCTAGTTTGTACACAGGGTAGATTGGATTTAAAAGATATCAAGGAAGTGATATGTATGGATTCCCATACCACCACTCCCAGGAATGCTTTTTGAGTATTACTGAATTGTAAGCAAACAGTTGTTTCAGATAAGACCGTGGTGAGAATGCCACCCGTTTCCAATCATTGCTTCATCTGCCTCTGAGATTTTCTTTTCCTTCTGCCTGCACTTCTGCCAGTACCACTGACCTTTCTCCTTTAATGACTCCTCCACATCCTCTCCTAGAAAAGTTCTGATTTGGGTGAAAAGAGAAGTCACAAGCTCTTGGCTGATAGTGTAAGGGGAAATTTAGTTGATGCACGTATTCTCCTTCCTTCGCCCTTGATGCTAGGGGAGGTTTATATGTGGTGAACTGTTAAAATAATCTGCTCTGCTTTTACAGAGTTTGTTTGGATTTGTTGTCACTATTGGACAAGAAAACCTTCTATATTTTTAATAGTATCTGTTTGTTTTTGACACAGTGCTCAGTTTGAATTCCTTCTTCGATTCAAGATAAAGGTGTTTTCAGTTTCCTGTTTTGGCTTTTCTCCTCTTTTTGTCTAAATCTGCGGGGGATCAAATCAATGCACTTGAATTTCAGGTTTTGTACAGATTATCCTCAAACAGACACCTACTTTTCCGTTCTAGAGAAATCTGTATGACTCAGTGTTTGGTTGATGGGCCATGTAAATTTTTTTTCATGCTGAGAGAAAAGACTTTTTGAAATACGATGATTTTATTCTCTGTTGATAAATTTGCAGTATTCTTTTTATCACCTTAAAAATGCTAATACTTGGCCAACTTGTATCTCACATTTTTTATAGCACTTCTGTTCTAAACTATTTTCATTTCCTTCACTTCAACCTTACAGCCTTTATTTTGCAGCTTTTGCTGTGAAGGTGGACTACATGTCTTGTGAATATCTGGGGAATCACTTCCTCTGGAAATCTCTGGGTTGTAGCCTTTGGGGTTTTTTGACACTGATGAGCTAATTACTAGCTCCTTGTGGTTTCCTTTACATGCTTCTGGGCTGGCTAAATAAGAGATACCAGCCTTTGGCAGGGGGCTGCTGTTTGCCAGCGATATGGTTCTCCTAAATCCGGGGGAAGAGGGAAATTTTGCTTTCTAAACTGCTGGCATTTTTGGGCAACTGATGCTCCATTGAAGCGGTGAGGTAGTCGAGTCCCTGCGATAAGCATCTCTCTGATGTTTATCCAGGAGCTGATCTTGCCTGGGTGAATAGACCGAGAAATGGAGCCAAGTCCAGACTGCATCACTTGAGATGCCTCTGGTGGTGCAAGCACTGTTGTGTTCAGAAGTGAAGGTCATCTTGATCTCGTAATTCCCTCTTATCATTTAAAGCCGTGGTATACCACCTGCATGCGTATGTATGTGTGGATGCAGATACATATCGGAAGAAACGACGGCCAGAAGTTTTCAAGCCCTCTTGTTCTCTGGTTTCTGGATTCCTGGAAAATCCCCAATTCTCTCCTTAATGCCTGAGAAATAAGGACACATCCCTTTTTCCATCCCCCAGCTTTTATGGGTGGATGACTGTAATTACACGTTGACTTACTGATAGCGAAATTTGCCACAGATGAGTACAGTTGAAGGGAAGTCACTCAGCTTTTCTTTCCGAGGAGACGTAAGCAGCGCTTTGAAGTTGGAGTTTGGAATGGGAGTCGGTATTTATTAACAGGGGCGCAGGTTGTTCGCCCCGCAGATGTGCTCCCTGCCCTGTGAAGCCCGAGGCACAGCGAGGGCTGTAGGATGCCAGATCAGCTGTGACAGAGTGCTGCTAATCACATACTGCCCCGGGTAAGCGCGTGTAAGTTGCCATTGTAGATTGCTCTCAGAAATCTTTTTAACTGGATGATGGGCCTTAATTTTGTTTTATGACATTTGTTGTGGCAGGTCAGTAACTGTTTGTGGATTTGATGACATTGCTGCTGCTGCAGGTGTCCTAACAGAAATCATAGAATGGTTTGGGTTGGAAGGGGCCTTAAAGATCATCTAGTTCCAACCCCGCTGCCGTGGGCAGGGACACCTTCCACTAGACCAGGTTGCTCAAAGCCCCATCCAACCTGGCCTTGAACACTGCCAGGGGTGGGGCATCCACAACCTCTCTGGGCAACCTGTTCCAGTGCCCCACCACCCTCATAGTGAAGAATTTCTTCCCTACATCTAATCTAAACCTACCCTCTTTCAGTTTAAAGCCATTACCCCTTGTACTATCACTACATACCCTCGTAAAAAGTCCCTCTTAAAAGGGACTGTAAAAAGGCTGTTTGCCTAGTTGTCCTGAGAAGCCACTGGCATTTGGCAGAACGCCCAACCTGTTGGGGTTTTTTTCCCCAATAGGGTTTTAACTGAATCACTTCCCTTTGTGCCAGTTCCTCTTTCTCAAATATAGCGGCAAGGAGCATCCCAATGGAGAGTAGCCAGCATGGGTCTAAGTCAGAAGCAAATGAATGTTTTAAATTTAGCAACAAATTCAGTGGATTTCATTACCTTTACACTAAAATAAGATTTCAAGATTTTTGAAAAAGAGGTAGCTTCAGAATATTTCTGGTGAACCATTATTTCTGTTTTGGGGTTTTTTTTTTTCTTTTTTGGGGGTATCATTTACACTTTCTTTAAATGGTAGTCAAAACCTATATCCCTCATGGAGCACTTACCATAGACAGTGTCACACTGTAATCGCCACTTACACTGCAAGATGTAGAAGTATGTGTCTAGAATAACTTACTTGACATAGATCTTCAGTTCCCCTGAGGGTTTTAGATTCGGGAGGAAGGATTTTGATGATGTTTTTGTCCCGTCAGCAAGATTTTCCGTTTTAGCATGCAAGTCATGGACCCTTACGGATTAACTGTTTGATTCTTTTACTTGTACAGTAGAGCAAAGCTTGCATTAAAATCTTCTGAATGTGCATTTCTCTCATCAGTTCTCTTTACACTGCAGTATAGAAACAGTCCTGGAAGCCTTTTACAGCACTAAAATTATCTACTACTCTGGGGGAAAAAACTTGCAGCTTTCTCTAAATAAACTCATGCATTTCCAATATGATGGTGTAGTTCAACCACAGTGCTCTGAGATTTGAAGAGCCTAGCAAACAGGATGGTTGTATGCAACTCCTACAACTGATATAAACAGCTTTGTTGCATTGTTTTGTTTTCCCACCATCCTCTTTAAGAAATGGAAGAACATTACTGTGCTCTGTAAGACTACTGGAAGTCATCAGGTATCTTGAATAAAAAAACATAAAACACCATCAGAATTAAAGACTTAGCACATTACTGCAAGCGGTTAATCATTCTGGGTGTGGTGGGAGTATACAGAAACAAGACATTTCGCTGGGTGAGAACATAAACCATGCTTTTGATTGAAATAATCACGTTCTGAACTTTTATATACGTTACATGGCATGCCAGACTAAAGCAATGGTACCAAGGGCCTTTCTGCCAGGTGAGTTCATCCAGCCAGCGGCTCGCTTTCCTCTGCCCTCTTCTCAGAACTGCTCAGACCTTTGCAGGGATGGAGCCGTGGCACCTTGGACTCCCGCAGTCTTCTCCCTGGGCTTTCTCCACCAGAAGTCCTGAGATGGGACTATATCTGCCAAGGTGCACGGCAGGAATGCTTGCGTGAGTTTGATGATGTGTGTGATAGGGAGGGCCACAATGCAGGTCAGGCAACAAGCACATCTCCAGTCATGCCATAAAACCAGGCAGAAGCCACAGCAGCTTTCCTGGCTCACCACCAGAAATGCCTTCAGCTCTTTGCCCTAGCTGTTGTCCCTCCTCTCTTTATTTTCCTGGTTGAGAGAGACTGGTTTTCACAGAAGAACATTTGATATTTTTAACTTCTGTTGCTGAGATAAGCCCAGAGCTCAAGAGTGATGTTTAAAGCCCTGAATGGATCAATGCCAATCTTGGGGCATCTGATAAATTCTTATTTAGGTCAGGCCTCCTTGGGGCAACCTGTGGAGAGCAGTACGTTAGATCCTGTGGCAGCTCCCTGAAAGCAGTAAGCCAACCCTCTCTAACTGGCCTACTTTATGATTTTTTAATACACCTGACAGCAGACTGCTGATTTTATTTTTTTTTTTTAACAGGTAGACAGCTCTCATGCCAGATCCCTGCTTTCCTCTTACTTAGCAAGATAAAGAGTACCTGTTGCACACAGTTACCCTTTTGCTTGCTTGCAGGCACTGTAAGGACATTGGAGGAACAAGGCGTTCTTTGAAATGCAGCCTTATCTCTAAATGTGGTTCTGCCTCTTTTCCAGCCTGAGTACTGCAGAAACTGAGCAGGACCAGGGTAGGCAAGTGTTGCTAAAAGCATCTAACCGCAGCCTCTGTCATTGGAGTACGTACTTGATGCCCATTGTCCTGCTTTGGAGACTATGAATTTTCAGGAGCCTGAGCCAGGTTTCATAGACCCAAGCATCAGAGGGAAATACATTTGCTGTAAAAGGCGAGGGCACCCTCTTACTGCCTGGAACAGCCTGAGCTGATTATGAGCACAGAGCCCCTATTGTTCTGCCCTGTGAGATTGTGCTAAAAGCTTTGAAGCAGCGTTTGCGTGTAGGTGTCAGTTTTCTAAGCACGTTTTTTTTTTCTTCCCTTGTTTAAAAAAAAAAAAAAAAAAGGCAAAAAAACCCCAAAGAAAGAACACTGCCACCTTCTCCTCCCAGCCTTATCTTGGCAGTGGCTGTTTGACTTGGTAATTACTGATTTTATGATGTGTTGTTTAGGCTTCCCAGTTTTTCTTTGGCCTGGCTAGTTAACTACTTCTCCTGGTTGGATCAAAATCAGCACATACTCAGTGATATGTGACAAACTATTGTGCATGTCCAGCACTTATATTTTAAAATTCCTTTGTGAAATCAAAAGATTAATCAAATGGCTGCAGTGTAAAATGTGGGCAGGAGCTTAAGAATTGTAATACACAGGACTGCTATTGTGTCTCAGCTGCGCTGCACAGCTTCTGGGGCGCTTGTGCCTAGCTCATGTGAACAGTGTTCATCGAAGTTTGCCTCTAGTAAGGTGTCACTCTGAAAGGTGTCATCCTGCTCTACCTCTGAATAAATCTCAGTCAAGTGCTAGAGGATGCAATGAAACTGTTTTTAACCTAGAGACTCCATTCAGATTGAATTGCGTTGGAAAGTTTCGGGCCTGGTGCAGTTAATGTAGGATAACCATTAATCTCCCTTCCTGCGTGACTTTTCCCAGTCTGCTGGCCTGCACCTGGCTTGCATTCTTTGGGGAACAGCAGTCAGGGGAACTTGTAAAACATTAGGTTCAACCAGTGTTTGGGAAGGGCTAAGGAAGAAATTATCTTCTGCTTCACCATGTGATAGCTTCCTGTTCCCTCATCAAAATGTAAGATCCTACCCAAAGTGGAAAAGGGAGGCATCTGTTTACAGATGAAGAACATGAAAGACAGTTGGGGGGGGGCAGGGGGGAAGGTAGTATAGGAAGGAGCCTGGTATGTAATGCTTTATTACTTTTATCCCTTTCAGAAGGCAAATCTAGAGTGAGTTAGAGCAAACATGGAAAGAGTGACCTTTCTTCAGAGAGCCTGTGGGGAACATGGGGTGATTGAGTACTGGTGGAAAGAAACTTCTGAGCAGGTATGTGCAAGTCATGGGCCGTGCAAGGCAGAGTCCCCGTGGTCTGTTCAAGGACATGATATTGCTATATTCAAACATCAGAAGATAAGCTTTAGAAGTGTAAGAAGTGGGAAGAGTCATTCCTCTCTTATCTGTGTTTTTTGGAGATTTTTAGATTGTGTATGGATTAGGCTTTTAATGTTACACATGAAACTGAAGGCTAGACTCTGTTCTTTTTCTGAATGAAATATAAATGTATTGGACACATGATTCCAGATTCTGGAGTTTTAGGAAAGTCACCAGGACATGTGTTTAAAAGGATGAAAGTTGGCAGAGTGGGGTAGGGCTCACCAGAGGGGATCCCCCGCAGCGATCCCATTAAGAGGGGAGCAAAGACTTGACTTCTTTCCTTTGTTACTGCCTTGGATGGTGGATAAATATGAATTTCCTCCCCTGTTTTCATAGATACCCTGGTATTTTTCAAGCAGTGCAACTATGGTGTGAGGAAGACTGTATGTGTTCCCGTTTGCCTGGGTGTGAGGATATTGGGAGAAACAAGGAGGAGAAAAGTGAAGGAGATCCCTGCCAGGAACGGTGTGGTGCCCTTGCAGAGGTTACACTGGCTTTCCTTAGAGCCCTCCTGACCTAGGCGCCCGTTAGGCCCTTGATTTTAGCACTCCTTCAGACAGCTGGAGAAGGCGTCTGGAGGGCTGGGGCGGTGTTGGATGAGTTGGTGGTGGCCGAGCGGTTGTGAACCCGAAGGGATTCACACAGAAAGGTCCATGAGGGCCACAGCCGAGTGTCTCAGGCGGTCAAGGACCTGCAGCATCTCATGGCTTGCCTTTACTGCATCTTTCTGTTGCCATTTTACGTCCTTGCTCAGAAGCTGCAGTCCAGTGGTTGGCCTGGTACTGCCTCATCCTTTGGCCCAGGTTTTTCCAGAAGCTTCATGCTTATCAACGCTGCACGTTGCTACCTTCCCCTTCCTCCTCCCGACGCCCACACCATCTGGGAATGTGCACGGAGCTGCTTTTGAGAGAGGTAAACATCCCGCCTGGCCGCTGCCTGCTTCGTAGGAATAGCCATTAGGTTGCCTGCAGTATCTGCCTTTTGCTTCTCAGGCAGTGCAAATGGATCGGGCTTGTGCCTGCTGAGGTGAGGGGGTCTCGCTGGTGGATCTGCACAGGGAACCCTCTTAAGGGAACGCATAGAAAGGGGCAGAAACCGCGGTTGTAGGTAGGAATGCACAGCCCATGGAAAAACAGGCGGCTGCGGAGGAGGAAAGGAGTAACGCACAACGCAAAGCCATTCAGAAATACGGTACAGAAGCTGGAAAGAAGATGTAGTAAAACCAGGAAGGAAAAAAAAAGATGCAACAACGTTAAGAGATACTATGTTTTAAAATTAAGTTGTAAGGAGTTTAATGAATTGCAAGAGCTTTTGGGGTGGGAAAAGAAAGGGTAATAGTGCTACATACATTTAATGCCCCATAGTAGTAATAATACTCAGCTGAGAAAGTAAAATCTGTGAAACCTAATTTTATGGTTAATAAATACATTTCTCTTAGATGCTGATTAGGGGTGTTGAATTAAGAGCATCGGAAATGAGGCCATTTGCCACCTTCAAATGTAAAGGGTTTTTTTTGTTCTTGAATAAATAATTCAGTAACTTCTTATGAGCTTTAGTGAGCAAGCTCTGGCATGGCAAAGTTAAGTTATCATCTCTTTTGATCTCTGCTAACTTGCTGTTGTGAAGTGTAACTTGTCCTTGAGTTAGAGCTGCTGTGCGCCGGTCGCAGCACCAAAGTACCGAGCGTTTATCTAACTGGGACTGCGCTGCCTTTGCTCCAGCCAGCTGAAAGGGAAATTCTTAGGGTACACTTTACCAAAGGGGGAGGCAAAGGTTTCAGCTGGGGCAGAAGACCTGGTGCTTTGTCTCAGCTACTTCGGAAGAGCTGAAGGTGTTGAGGAGCTGAAGAAAATGCTGATTTACCTGTTTCAAAAGAAAGTGCAGAACCCAGCAGGAAAAAAAAACAGCGGGCACAAAGCTGGTGTATGTGTTTGTTGTTTTGTCCATTCAGAGAGCAGATGTGCCCAGAGAACTGTGATCTGGAGAGTGGCAGTGCCTGCCCTCGACTCGGGAGGTGGAACTGGGCTTGGCAGCTGTCCCCCAATGGCTTGATTAAGGGGAAAAAAGTGGTAGTTGCTAGGCAGCAAGGGAGGCCAATAGACTGATCAAAGCACAGGGAAAGTATTTTCAGCAGATGTAAGACATTCGCTTTCCTTGTTTTCCCCGGAGCTTACCTGAGAAAGCTTGTCTGCTTTAAATTGCGAAAAGTATACATCTACATTTGCTAAAAAATACTCTCTTTAAATTACACCTTCATTCTTACTTTAATCTGATTTTTATTGTGTAGGTTTCAAAACAACCCCTTAACCGATCTTAAGCGTGTTTAAGCCATAATAAAGGAGAATTTCTTTGTGTTTGTGTGTCTCTTCCCAGCCTCCACCAGGAAACCTGAAGGAAGGTTCTCTAATGAGCTGTGGTGAGACCAGGTGGCAAGATAGAAAGGGGAGAAAAGGGTGCCAGCATCAGGGGTGTTTGCCAATACAATCCTAAAATGAAGAAATAGTGCATTTTGATATGTTTTTTCAAACAGCATGGAGAAAAAAGTGGTTAATCTGGGTGTGTCTGAATTCTGAATTTTGTATTTGATGTAGTAGAATTCTTTTATTTTTAAGGGGTAGATCACAAGGAAATAAACTAAGCTGACTTTCTAGAACATGTTTCTTCTTTACTTTTTTGATAGGAAAAAGGAAGGTGTAATTTCAGTGTTCCTGATGTGCCATTCACAAAATTTATGTTAAATATTTATGTATGTTTTAGTTTGCCATTTGGAGTACTGCATACTCTTAGGGGGGAATAAAAGTTTAGCATAATCCAGGCTCAGAAATGTTCCCAGTCAATCTTTCCCATTTCTGCTTGCGTAACATGGCGTATTAGCTTCTTTGCACCCTACCTGAGTGATCTTCATATATCTTAGTGAGGTATTTGACAGTAACTGTAATTTTTTTCTCTTGACAGCTGAGTGAAGAATAAGATGTTTATGTCATTCATAATGTTAAATTTATCATTAGAAAGATTCATGTGATATTGATAAAGATGAATATGAGCTGTTTCTTCTTGTGCCTGGTTCTGTCCTTGGTATGGTGGAGGAACCCTATGAATGCTTGAGAGAGAAGGGAAAATAAACCCGTAACTGATTCCTTGGTGGCAGTTCTGAATACCACAAAACTTGCTAGCGCACTCTTAAGGGCTCAGTGCCCAAAGAATCATAAAATGTGGTTCTCTGCCAGTTTCCCTCCTCTTGTAATTGTAGAGTAGGGATGACAAAGCTCTTCAACACAGGAATTTTGTTTCTCGTGTGTGGTAGCTTTCTTGATGAATTAATAGAAGCACAAGCAAACACTGTGCTGCTTGTGGTTGCTGTGCAATAGGAAAAGAAGATGGAGTCCTCAGATTAAATAGAAATTTACAGTCCCTATCAGCAGAATTTGTATTGAGGAAGATTTTGCGGATTTATTTTTTCTTCTTTTTTGGGGGGAATGCTAGGGAAGGGAGGAAAAATGACTTGTGAACCCAGTTAAGAGTAGGGTCTTTATAGGAAAATATCTATGTACTTTTGTGAAGTAGCATGTAATTCTGCAAAATTGTTATAAATTTTCATGGTTGAATATGCAGTTGTTTTTGTATGATCAAAATCACGATGCTGTACTTTGGAAGCAGTGCTTCAAACACAGCTGAAGTATAAGTGAATGCTTGTAATTATTTTTCTGGGCTCCACAGGAGCGTTTCTTCAGACTGATGAACTTGCCTAGAATTCAGTTTTGAGAGAAACCAGGTCAGAGAGTCATGCAGTAAGGCAGGGAGGGTGTTTGGCACACTAGGATTGCAGAAGAGAAGCTCCACATGGCAACAGAGAGTATGCTGCTCAGAAAGTGTCTCTTCCAAGTGAAGGCCTTGCCAAGGAGCCACAGCCCAAACGGCAGCCTTGCGGGAGCAGGAGGGAAACAAGAGTTTTGCCGGTGTGTAAAAAGCATTGCTTGGAGAGCTGCGGGAGGCCAACTGCAAGTTTCATGCTGTGAGTGTGAGAACATTTTAATTAATATGCCTGCTGTCCTTCTGAGGAGCAGAAGATTTGGGAAGATTTGAATGAAGGTGAACCCGCAGGAAGGGTCTTTTTACAAAATCTGTTGGCCCCAGGGTAGGCAAACCTCAGGACTTTGGGCTAGCCTAGGAACTGGCAGGGCTTGTGCCTTCAGAGCTGGGGCATACAGACAAAGGGAGAACCTCCTAGCTCTGATCTGCAGTACAGCTAAAGTTAATTTTGGTCTCCTGTTCGCATATTGCTAAGGAAATCATTGTCACTACACTCTCTCTGTGTTCAGATTGTGTAAGGAAGTTTTCAACTCTCCCCCTTTTCTGGTTTTAGGGGCAATTGCAGGGTGACTGTCACACACAAAGATCTTCAGTTGCCGTAGGTGCGGGGATGTTCAGGTGTCGGGCATCCCAGAACAGCTCTCGTGGGCATTCGAGAGATGATACACCAACAAACTGCAGTCCTGTTGGGAATTACTAATGCAAGCTTCTCTGTGATTGAGATGACTTTTAATGGGACACAGCAGTATAGTCGCAGGGAGAGAGAGAGCTTGAAATGTGGGGATCTCCTAGGGGATTTTGAACAATATCTCAGTTTGATTTTGCATGCTTGTCTGCGTATATGCAAATGACAGCTTCAAAATAATTTCAGTGTGTGCGCCTTTCTACTGCCAAAACATCTGATGCTGCAGTAGATTCCACGGTCATAAAGCTAAATCCTACATTAGTTTCAGACTATAAGAAGCTGAAATCATTAAGTCCTTCCAGAAAACAATGTTAGAGTCAAAGGGAAAACGATCATATGATAATCATTGTCACTCTGTTCACTGCCTTCAGCTCTTAATCTTTTGGATGTTTTCTGGTGGGAGGAGGTGGATGTGTGTTTGAGTTGATTCTTTTATTGTGAAGCATTTTGGTTCACTGGGGTAGAGCTTTCACAAAAGTGATTTTTTAAAAAATAAATCTGAAATAGTTGAATAAAAATGTCTAAAATAATGTTCCCATTGTTAACTTGAGCCTTCAAACATAAGCATGTTGTGGGATTAAGGCTGCAGCATTATTCCAGGTTCTGATACAGGTGTATTATGCCATAAGTCAGACTTTCTCAAAGCAGTACACTTCCTGGATTGTTTCTGACCTTAGGCTATTCCTTGTCCAGATTTTAAGCTCTTTCTCAGAAGCATGATACTGACTGAACTTTTGCAAAGAAATACTTGCAAGACTGGTTAAGATGAGGAAACAGTGGATGTTTCCCTTTTCTCATTTTTAGGAGTTTGCCTAAACTGCTGTGCTTGAAACTTTCGTAAGAAAATCCGCTTAGTGTGGAACATGGCCTAACAAAATTTTAAAAGTAACTGAAAAGAGCGTTTAATAATGGAAGGCGCCTGACAAACCCAACTGCAGATGGCACTACCTACTTCTATGGCACGTAGCATGTTTTTCATGTGCTGTCTACTTAAAATAAGTCATCCAAATAAATGTAGAGCATTTGGAGGCTTTACAGCTTGTATACCTGCCAATTGTGCCTTTGCTTGCAAGCATCATTGCATCCAAACCGAATCCAAACTGAGATGCTAACAGTTGACCCTTTTCATCTGTCTCCAATCTCCTTCAGTGGTAGTGGCTACCTAGAGTTGCCATCTTCAAATTTTTGTTGATGGAGTATTGTAAAGACTAAAAAAATCTTCCTGCTGCTGGCCATATCCAGTTGATTTTTCCAGTACTGATGGTTCAACAACTAATGCTACAACACCATTGAAACCTCTTCTTCTATTGGAATATAGTGTTTTCCTTTTGTGTGTCTTACCCCAGCGAAGAAGCTACATTTTACTGGGATTTGAGTATCCCCCTCCATAGCAGAGCTGAAGTGTATGCCCTCTCTTAATTGATGGCAAGAGAGTCCTGTGCTCAGTGATAGGACATTCTTGTAAGGACTTTGTGTCCTGCAAGCATTGGGAGTAAATCTGAGTGCCGTCATTAGCAGCAGACAGATTCCAATGGGGACAAAAAGATTATTTTATTGATGAACTTTTGGATTGCAGAGATTTTACATATACAACATAATTCCAAATAAACAGAGTTCAGGAGAAAAACAATGAGGTGGAGAAAGAGTGATGGTTTCATTACCAAAGCAACAGTTTCATGAGCTGTAAGCACTAGTTGCAGAAAGAGTGGCCAATGGTGAGTTGAATATTTTTTGAAATGCGCTTAACTGGTTGCTTTTTAAATGTGACTACATCTTTTTAAAGGGAGTGGGCATGACTCAGAGAGTCATTAAATGTGTTTAAAAATTCACAGCACATCCATGCATTGCTGGATATTGAGGTTTGATGGAGAAAAATTAATTCACGGCATCATCCAATGCCTGTGGTGGGTTGAGGAACACTAGCATGCAAACTATGATGATCATAGAGAAGCAGACAAAGTAAAACTAAAAGGTTAGAGATTGTAACTTTAGTAAGTGGTGCTTAACAATTTTTTTTTCTTAATTTTAAAGAAAAAATTAGTTCCTAGCTTATGAAAAACAATGCTATTTATATTGCTATCTGTTAAATGTAATGCTATTTCATTAATTTTTAAACTGTCTCCATACCCAGCATAACTCAGAACTACTGTACCTTTAAAATATGAATGTGAGATGCAAGAGTTACAGACTTCAAAGATTGTTGACATTAATTATAGATTAAGGACTTCCTGAAGATGTTAGCAGATACCTCTTCTTCTATCTGTACTGTAGTTTGCTTTTTGGATTGGAAGGAGGACAGACGGGGTTATGCTTGTGTAATTTTCTTCTAACTGTGCATTCAGAAACATCGTTTTTAAAAAAACCCACAGAACCACAGAATGGTTTGGGTTGGAAGGGACCTTAAAGATATCTAGTTGCAACCCCCCTGCCATGGGCAGGGACACCTTCCACCAGACCAGGTTGCCCAAAGCCCCATCCAGCCTGGCCTTGAACACTGCCAGGGATGGGGCATCTACCACCTCTCTGGGCAACCTGTTCCAGTGCCTCACCACCCTCACAGTGAAGAATTTCTTCCTTATATCTAATCTAAACCTACCCTCTTTCAGTCTAAAGCCATTACCCCTTGTCCTATCACTCCACGCCCTTGTAAAAAGTCCCTCTCCAGATTTCTTGTCGGCCCCCTTTAGGTACTGGAAGGCTGCTATAAGGTCTCCCTGGAGCCTTCTCTTCTCCAGGCTGAACAACCTCAACTCTCTCGGCCGGTCTTCATAGGAGAGGTGCTCCAGCCCTCTGATCATCTTCGTGGCCCTCCTCTGGACTCTCTCCAACAGGTCCACGTCCTTCTCATGTTGGGGGCCCAGACCTGAAACATGGAAAGGGATTTGAATTCTCATCTTCTGGATTGCAGGCACAACAGGCTAATGCAGCTGAGAGATATGCTCAAGTAAGAGAGTTTATGTTATGAAAAAGTTGTTTCTGACTAATTATAAACAAAATCATGGCCCTTGGGATAATATAAAACTATTACTCATAGGATAGTTGTTTTTTTACCACTAAAATATTTAAACTTTTCATGCAAATTGAAGGTCAGCAACTGCTTCCAAGGTCCAAAGCAGCAATTCTGCTATACCAGCCACAGTGCTTGAGGGAAATGGATGGCTCAAGACTATGTCCTAATGGCCACCTTTCACTAATGTACAAGCAGTAAACAGCAAATACCAACTAACAAGAATTTTAAAAATAGTCTTGTTTCCTGTTTGTATAATTATCTTCTAAAATACAGAGAGGAGCTGAAAGGTGAAAATAAATCTATAAATCTTTCTGTTCACGGATGTGACGCTGCTCATTACTGGTTCTTTAGGTAACAACTTTGCATTACAGATTCGTTGAGAAGGTTTGGCTTTGCTCTGCTGGGCATTAGGCATCTGGAGAGGGATAAACACTCAGAGTTAGCCATGTGAAATGTTGACCAGCAAGAGCAGAGTGCTTTCCTTAAGTGTCATTCCTTGCGCTGACTGAGGGCCCTGAACCCAGCCAGCAGAAAGGGCCAAGAGTTTTAGATGCTCATCTGTGTTTTTTGTGGCCTCAAGGAGAGCAGGCTGAGGGGGCTTGGCTTTAGACCTTGCTGATGAAAATGCTTCAGTTGCAGTCATGAGCTCACCTCCCTGCTCCAGAGGTCATGGATGTGTTTTCTCACTAAACTTGAATTTGATATGAAGTGTACTTGGTGTTGGGATGGAGAAGACCAAAGCCCAGGTCTGTGCCTAGGTGGAATGTATTTTTGAAGGGGTTAGAGGTTGATACTCATTACCTCCTGACTCATATTGCCCATTAACTTAAGGTAGGGTGAAGGTGGAAAAGGTGGAAGAGCTTGGGTATGATTTGGCAGCTTTAAAAAAAAAAAAAAAAAAAGTGTAAACCGAGCTTATTCTTTTACTGCTGACATACTGAAGTGTTACCTTTTATGTAGCTTATTTTTTAAAGGAATTTTCTAATGCCCCCTGTTTATCAAAGCTGCCTGAAATATATTCCCCAAATTTGCTTTTTGGAGTATGTAAGAATGTGTTCCCATGCTTGGTGTCAGTACCTGAGCTGCTCTTTTTATTTAGACATTCTCTTTGGACAGTAATGGGGTGCTTGCTTACCCACTGTAATATGAATCCAAAGTGCATTCAAACTCATCAAATATAATTTGAGTGCAAAGCCTACAGTGTGGCACCTGTATTGCATGAAATTCAAACCAAAATAGAATTGTTTGTCACGAGAGAGAGAGAGAGGTTTGGAGGTTTGATCTTCCCATCAAGAATCTAATCAACTGTTGAATCACTTTTGCTCTGTAAGTAATGCAGGGCTTGCTGCTGTTCGTGTAGCAGAGTGCATGGCTGGTTTTTGTTGTTTTGGTTTTTTTCCCTTGTAGCTGCACTTTGTTCAGGCTGTCAAGGTGGTGGTTAAGGTCTTACTGTGTCCTGATGTTGTACCCTAGGAAGAAATTCCTGCTTCTCTGATGTGTTATGTCAAAGGTAGCAGATGGTATAAAGAGACAGAGCAGTCGAAAGCTGGAAAAATATCAGGGAAATGTGAAGGGATGAGACCAGAGAGCCACAGCAGCTGTGGAGGTACTGCGGGCAGGACAGCACACAGGGGAAAGGAGTTCTTCAGCGACCCACTGTTTGTGCTTGAAATTCGTGTCTGCCCACATCTTGAAAAACAAATGAGAACTTTCAGTCATCCTCATTACCTTTATCAAATACTTGCGTTTGATCCTGCCTTGAAGGCTGAACAAATTGCTCTCAGGAGTCTGCTGGGAATAATAGAAATTAATTTTATAATTGTAACAAATAATTAATTTTTAATATTGCTGCAGTACATTGGTGTAATTTGAGTGCAGATATGCAGAAACAATGTGAGTAAGTGTTTGAGAGGTAAGTTGTCTTTCAAAAACTGAGATGAAGAAGCAATCCCAAACCTGCAAAGTGCTGGAGTTTTTAAAACTAGCTGGAGTGTTATGAGTCTATTAGTAACAGGATTGAGTCCATGGTTTGCCTCATATATCAGCATAATTTTAAAGGGGTTTTCTTAATAGGTCCATTGACTTTTGCTTAGAAATGACCAGCTTCTAGAGGAGGAGAAACTGTGGCTGGCAATGAATCAGGACAAAACCAAGGGAGAAGACGACCTCAAAGCAGCTGAAAAACAAAAAACATTGTGGCCAGGACAACAGGCTGAGAGAGAGCTCTTGAGCAAGCAGAGGACTGTGGTCAAAGCTCATCGCTGCTTCCTGCTCGAAAGCAGCCGCAGCAGTGAAGAAGTTCAAGAAGTCTCATTTGAAAGTTGAATGTTTAAATTAGGCATCTACACTCTTTCCATTTTTAGGCATCCTAGTGCTTTTGTCTGCTAAGTTTTGGACTTCTTCATACTTTGCTTCTTTGAATTGTCAACCTAAGCATTCAGAAATCATGAATCAGCCTCCCTCTGCCCCCAGTGGCTTAGAAACCATGAGATTTTAAAAAGTAACAGATGTTTTTTTCTTTTTATTTGCCTTCTGGTTTTTGAGCTTGCAGAGTTCATATTTTAAAAGTGTTTCTTCTCGAACCCCAGGCTAGCACTTAATTTATTCACTCTCTAAATTTAAAACAGATTCTCTCCTCAGCCTCAGTAATGGGGGCTTAAAGAATAAAAATTCCATGCTCATGACAAAATCATGAGTTGGCATTGCTTGGTTCCTTTAGGTTGTCTTTGGGAATATAGGATGGGACTTAATTTTTTGGGTTACTGAGCACGGTCTTCTCTTATTGCAAGCAGCCGTATTATATAATCCCATCCGAAGTTTATTTTGATTCCATCTTAAATGTGCTTACGGTTACTGCACTGTATATTCCCTATGGAAAACTGTTCCAGAACCTCACTGATCAACCAGTTATAAAATTTCTTCTAATTTCTAGTCTAATCATATTCATAGCCAGGCTAATACCCATTTGTTGTTGTGTTAACATCATGCTTCAGCTGATGTGAGCGTGTAATGTTCCTTCAGTTTTATTTCTGCTTTTGCTCTCTTTCCTGACACCTAGCTTTTGTTCAGGTGTGGTCAATGTCATCTTCATCATTGCAAACTATGAGAAAAATTGCACTAAATCGTAGCCTCCAACTATCTTAAGCTTGTGAACCACCCCCAGCACACGGTGGCCTGTCTTTCCTTCACATCTTTGCTGTGAGCAAATTTGTGCATTTATATGTAATGCTCAAACGTTGACTCAGTTACAGTAAAAGCAGCATAGTCTAGAACGAGATGAGGTTACACTGCCTCTAGGAAGCAGCATAATCAAAAGTATGCATATGTTTTTGATTAACAGTTCATCCCAAAGATTAAGTAGACGTTAATATGTAAAGTGATTTAATAGCAGTATGAGAATAAAGTGGGGAAGGTATGCTGCTTACCTCCCAGGTGGTGTAGTCTAACCTACCATGTAACTAGTTTAACTGGTGATGTATGAAAAGTTATAGTGGAAATGATGTAAACATTCAGGCAGAACGGGCGTTCTCTGGAGACTGTCCCAGCTAATCATTGCAGATTATATTACCTCACATTTCAGTTTCACTTTGAAAACACGCTTTCCAAACTTGAATACTAAAAATAAGAAAATTAGGCTGACATTTTGGGGCTTTCAGTGGTGATTTGAATGCTGATTGAGCTGAAGACCTGCACCTCAATTGGCTAAAAGGTTTAATTTTAAATTTGTCAGTGTTCTGGGCTTGTTTGATGCACTTAGAGCGATGTCTGTGGACATACGGGACATTGTGTCAGATCCTTTGCAATTAGTTCTATGGAAGCTTCTACCTCCATCTCAGACTTTTCA